>NC_056609.1:1363303-1663303 GCF_018340385.1 Cyprinus carpio
TTATCCCCCGTTTAGCATTAAAATTCATTTAGATAAAATTGCCACAAACACTTAAATGGGAAGATTAGTTCCCCCTCACGCCTTATTTCACTCACTCAATGGCTCCGTCAAGAGCGCTTGAAACAGCATTATCCAGACGACGACTGTTTCCAAGCTACCGGCTAAAACCGAGCGCTTAAATAATTCGAAATCAGACACAACTAATCGAAATGTATGTTTACGACGGATTCGATACGACCACGACAGAGAAACGTGATATAGTGTTGGGTGAATGCTGAAAAAACTAACCCAGCTAATAACTAAATGGGTGATGCCAGGTTAAACTGCACTCCCATAATAAATCAATAAGTTCCCTTTATTAAACCCGTCCCTCGGTTTTCTAGCGCCATTGTATTTTTATTACCTTCTCTTCTGAATGTTTTGCTCTCAAGCAACGCGGAACACAGGCGACGTTTAATGACACCGTTTCAGCTCCTTAGATTTGAATTCTTCAACCGTTCGCCATTCGGTGCTCTGGAGACACGGGCGGAGATAAATCCCATGTTTGACTGCCATCTTTAGGGGATCTGGGAAACTGTCCTTAAGGGGCATGTATATTTTATATCTTGAAATGTATGCAGATATTTATTATGGACTAGAATAGTAAAATAGCTTACTGAAATGCATAACATTTTTGATAATTGTGTCTAAAAATAATAACAACAAGTTAATAAAAATAATAAAAACAAGTGTTTTGGTGTTTTTGTCACGCTTCACATAATAGGCCTGCTGTGTTCATGTTATTAGCTGCTAATGTTAATGAACAATAGGCAATATATCGCATATATGTCGTTTATTTATTTATTTTATTTTATTTTTTATTTTATTTTTTTTGAAGAACCTATTGTTTATTGTTGTTGATGTTGTAATTAACTAGGCCTATTTTAATGCGTGTGCTAATGTGTAACAATAATAGGCTACGTGTAATAAAGCATTGCGTGTATTTTTATACTGCAAATGCACAGCTAAACCTTTTATCAAATCTATATAATTTAATAAAGATTTCAGAAATCATGCCTACATAGGACTACTGTACAGAACTTTAGTTTAGAAAGATCGGTTCTCTGTTAGTTCTTCTGGTAGTTCCCTGAGTAGGTAGCCTATGTTTCCTAATGTGCGTTTCGTGACATTTGCAAATGAACATGATTATTGATTTTCTTCATTTATCTGCAGTAAAAGACATATAAGGACGACGCCTTTTCCATCTGTTGTTTAAGAAGAAAGAAGAAAGCTTTTGTCTGGCTTTGACCACATACTGAACTCTGTGAGTAATGACTGAAAGAAATTTGTTCCATAAGCACAGAGGTGCCCAAACAGGACTTTCTGCCTCCCATAAAGAGCAGCCTGGGCTGTGCTGTTGCATGTTTCTGTCATCTGTACTCTGTATTCAAGTCGGTTTGCTTCAATTTGAAAACTTTCACAAAGGGTCATGTGTCTTCGCAGCACGCCGCGGCAGTAGCAGTGGCAGATGCAAATGTGCTCCACTCTCCATTCACTGGTCATATTTAAGAGGGTTATGTCCACTCCGTGAAGTGTGTGTGTGTGTGTGTGTGTGTGTGTGTGTGTGTGTGTGTGTGTGTGTGTGTGTGTGTGTGTGTGTGTGTGTGTGTGTGAGTTATCGATTTTTCATTTATTTGTTGTTTTATTATGTTTTAATAGACCACTATTTTATTTTAATTCTGAAAAAATAATAATAATTTACATATACAATGTATTAGCCTAGTTATTATATACAACAACAATATTAAAATCACTGTACACTTACAAATAGGCTATGTCAGAACAGACATTGTAGACCATATAATTTTAGTGGAAGGTGCTAGAACATAAACAACTGAAGTTATTTGGAATCGTCATTTAACAGTATTTCAAACACTTATGCGATTGCAAACAATGCAAGAATTAAAGTGTTCTAATAACATAAGCAACATTACAACTAATATGTTTAGCATTTTTTTTTTTTTTTTTTTTTTTTTTTTTTTTTTTTTTTTTTTTACAGCTTATATGTAAAGTAAATTGCCTATGTCACTTTTTTCGCTTTGTCTTTTATTTTCTTGTTTGTTTTGAAGAACTCACAAGACAAATGATTGCACATTTCGGCAATCACACCAGGCCAGCCTCAAAACAAATAAAACATAGCCTAAATAAATGAATATAAACAGCCAGGTCGATTTATATAAAATTTAAAGACCAATAAAAAGACGGAATTGTGAGAAACCGATGCCTGATATGTCTGTATAAAAGTGAAATTTTGTTTCACTATAAGGTCGCAAGCGTGTTACCACTTGCAATAATGTTATGTGGCAGCTGGTGGACTACTAGAGAGAAGTCTGGAGTGAAGAGATGGAGTGTCCAAAACTGCAGGGCCATTTTGGATGTCATCTGTTTCCTTGGTGACTTCGCCCACCCCTGAAAGCCCCTGGGCTCCAGGATTGTTGGAGAGAAACGCGCTATTTTCTGCACTATCATCTATCACTGTCACCACGTAATGATTCCCTCGCAGCTCCTTATTGATGTTTGTAATTGCATTATCTCATAAGGGGGTGATCAATGAAAGCGGGCTGCATTCGGGGGTCAGAAGATGCAGGATTGCTTTATTGTCCGTTCAATTCAGTAAGCGCTTATTATACAGCTTCGTACCCCACAATTAAAGATATATATATATATATATATATATATATATATATATATATATATATATATATATATATGTGTGTGTGTGTGTGTGTGTGTGTGTGTGTGTGTGTGTGTGTGTGTGTGTGTGTTAAAGGGAAATATGTGTGTGTTTTTGTGTAATCTCGTGGAAGCAAACAGCATAAAATAATGAACAATTAAGTCACATAATTCTAACATGTTTACGTGGATAAAAAGACATATCGCGTGCAATAACAGCACAACATAAAATTAAGTAACAAGGTTTGGAATAAACTGTTTACGAGGACTTAAGGCAAGAATATTTAATTATTGTTTGTGCTAGAACAGACCCGAAGGAATATATTTAAAAACACAAAGTGACACGTTTTTAACAAATTGCTCTTGGCGGCTTTAAGAAGTAGAGTCCAAAACGAAGCACGCAAATTAAGTAATAATATCGTGTTTCAGCTTTCAGAGGGAGATGGTAAGATTTCGAATCAAACAAATGCGCCCATTTCCGTGAAGGACGGACAACACGAGCATTCCCACTGATGCAGCAACACATTCAGAGAAATTAGAATGGCTTATCGTATCTCTATAAAGACAGCAAAGAATTGAATTAGTGAATAAATAAATAAACTAATATTTGAACAGAAAATGCAATTCATACTATTAAATAAAAAGTCAGTACACACCAAATGCCTTGTAAAAAGAAATAAATAAAAATTAAACAGTATGTGCATGTTCTTTTTTTATTTTAACTGTCATTATGTTTTGTTAAGTGTTTGAATTGCGGCAACAGCACTGAAAATAAACGATCGATATATGTATTTATTTACTGATGCATAACTTGAGCTCTTAGCTCTGTTATGGCACAGAAGAGCTGCTGTCGTCAGATATGAATGCAGATATTCCACAAGACGTGCGTGTTTAGTCTGTTCCTGCAAATACAATGACGCTTATGCGGTATAGGGTACTTATTGGACTGTTTAAATGGCAAAAGTATTCATAGGTAAAGTAGAAGGACTATGGCTAGGTTACAGTTCGGACATCGTGCAACAGAACCGCGTATTATCTCTGAACCTCTCTCTCACTTTCTCCCTCGATCACTATCAAGGTCAGTACAGCCGCGGCTTACGAAGGACAAGAGCCGGTAAAGCAGCCTCGGATGTCAGTGAAATGTGCGCCAGCTCGGCTCCCATCTTCACCTGGTGAGATCCGATCCAATAATAGCCGTTGTGTGTTAGGCTTTAATGAGAGCTCACCGACCCCCACCTGCCCAACAGTCCCGATGAATGCCAAAACGCACTCAGCAGCATCATTTCTCAGCTCTCTTTTATGTTATGAGGTATTATGTTTCGCTTACAATAACCACTTATGTTCTCTCGTCGCTTTGATCCCGGTGAGACAGTGAAGTACGACGCATCTGCTGTTAGCAGCATAAGGCTGGAACGTAAGGAATGTGTTTGACGAGGTGGCTAATTCGTACGAATTCGTACGACCACACTCGTACAAATTCATACGATTTTTGCCAAATCGTAAGTATTTTACGAGTTTGCACATTCGTATGAATTTGTACGAATGACCTACACCCAAACCCCGCCCCTAAACTTAACCGTTACTGGGGTCTAGCCAAATCGTATGAAATCGTACGAGTGAGGTCGTACGAATTCGTACGAATTAGCCACCTCGTAAAATATGTACGAATTGGCATGAGATAGCGTTGCGTAGTTTTGTTAAATGTTAGGAGTTGGGTTGTGAGGATTCTTGCTGTTTGGGGGAAAAGATAAACGCAACACACATTCAAAGAGCAAAACTAGAAGAACCTATTAAGTTATGTGAATTTCTACGTGCAAGTAGGCTAAAAAAACATAGACACAGACTTCATATAGGATAATTAAGGGCTATTGATTGCATGCATTATTTATTCAGCTAGCCTAAAACAGAAACTTATATAGTGTTGAAAGTAGCATAGGCTCCTTCAATAAATAAAAAATAAATAAATAAATATATAAATAAATAAATAAAAATTAGCATTTATTTTAATCAATGTATTCCAATCTAATTTCTATATAATAGATGCGTTTGAAAAGAAAAAAAAGAAAGAAATATAAATAAATACCTGACATCACTTAATTAGTGATATACTGCATATTCATCGCAATATGAAGATACCCTCCGTGAGGAGATTAATCAGAATGTCAAAATTGGAAATAATTATTTAAAGGGCATTAAGAGTGTTAATATGCAAAGCAATATATGTAGAGAAAATAAATCTGGTAACGAAAGCAAAATTATTCTTATTAATTCCATTCTAAGTAGCTAGCCTATAAAACCAAAGACTTCTTAAGTCTAAAGAGAAACTTTTGATACAGTAGAAAATCCCTGTGTGTCACGTGACTGGGAACCGAAGGTGAAAAGGTCACGACTGCTTTAGGTAAATATGTGAGCTGCAAGCTGAGACAAGGCAGAGAGTCACAAATTCCACTCGCATAGCAGAAGAGTGATAAACCTCTGACCCGAGGCCAGTGGCCTCCTCATTTATTTATTTTCGGAGGCTGTAATTCGGTCTATGGGAACCTTTCTTTTTGATGTGCCAGTTTTGCTGCAAGAATCTGATGGACAACGAGCCAAGAATGGGGAAAAAACCGATACATCAAAATTAACCATTCAATACTACAGTTCTGAATTACAGTAGCCTATTTTAATAGATTTCCTTTCAGTTTGAATACCCTACATTATGGTAAAAACTAAATAATTAATCATTGTATTAAAATATCGTCGGATTTAATTATCAAAATATGTGAACATAATAATAATGTGCAACATTTTCATTAATAATAATAACTTTCATCATTGAAACACTAAACTGAATTAAGCTGTGATCATCAGGTAATGTACATAAATAGATCATGATTAGATTTAGATTTGGGAATTTACATGAATCTGAAGTTGTTAAAATGTTTACCAAATATGAAACACGTGGGGAGAGTTGGAAAATAAATCGAACAATGTATGTGTGTGAATGAAAAATAAGGATGTGTGAGATAATAATAATAATAAAGTGTGTCAAGCCTATAGAATCTGTATTCTATTTGTGTTGGTTTCATGGATCTTTTAAAATAAATGTGTACTATTTAGCATATACTATGTAATAAAAAAGTAGTGTTACCATAATAATAAAAATGACTAAACTAATCTTGTATCTTTAATAAACTTGGGTCTATAGATCCATTATTACTACAAAGTTTTCTAATATTCTTTTCAAGGTTAAATAAAAAATAAATAAATAAAAAAATACAGTACAATGATCATTTATGGTTTACTTGTAATTAGTCCAGTTGACCTGAAGTTAAATAACTAACTAAAAAAGAAGAAGAAGAAGAAGAAGAAGAAGAAGAAGAAGAAGAAGAAGAAGTATGTGTATAGCCTATATACTGTATATATATGACATACATTTGTCCTAGCAGGCGTTTAGTTTGTCTTGACGCATTGGTCTGCTTTTCCTCTGTGCAAAAGGCGTCTTTGTGCTCTGGGCTGATTCTCTAGTAATGTTGTAAATGAAACAGTTGTTTATTCACACATCAAGCTCCGTTGTAAGACAACCATTTCCTAATGATGAATTAAATCCGGTAGCGATTTCAAAGTAACACCCAGAGTGGATCTGTTCCTTACAGCGCGCATAATTATCAGCCACACATCCGTGGCGGGTTAAAAATGTCAGCAAGAAGCTCTCTCACCTTGTCAGTTTTTTTCGGATTTGCGTGTTTTCACTTTCCCACCCTGAAGTCGTGGTGCGTGAATCAAACACGAATACTTTGTTATTGTTGCAGTGAAGAAGCACGCGCAAAGCCACAGGATGGTATCATAAATGTTTTCGCAATGTTCATTAAGTAAATCTAATTATAAGTTTTGGTATGCAGCTGTTTTTTTAGTTTTAATCAGCGGGAGCCATTTTCACACTTTATCACTTGTAAACACCGTGCAAGCGCGGGGAAACTATTATTTAGAGAGAATTCCATTTTTTTTTTTTTTTTTTTTTATCGTTTGTATTTCTTTGAGCAGCTTCAAATCATTAACACGCAACAAAGACTGTACAATCTAATTATAACCGTTTCAAGCTGTTATTATCTTTATAGCAGATGATTGACAGTGCTCATTCATTATAAACATATTCTGTCATCGCAGAGGCATCAGAATATTATCCTGCTGGCTGGTTCATACATCCATTTGAAAATCTTTTTATTTATCCATTTATTCATCTGTTTTGTTTTCTTTTCAGTCGTCTCTCAGTGTAAGCTTATGGATACAGGACCTATATTTTGTCTGACTGTGAATCTGGCGTTAGACCATGTGACAGGCCACAAGTTTATACCAGTAGGACTGTTTATTTTACACAAGCATTTTAAGGCGCACCCATTCAGGCAACACAGGGATGGGCACTAGGCTAGATTACTAACTTAGCTGCCATGATGTCATGGTGCCAAAATACTGGCATCCTCACACACAACTGGGAACAGCTGGGAAAAAAAAAAAAAAAAAAAATGAATAAGAATATTCTGGAGTAAGAGAGTAATAAGAATATACTTAGTTTGGAGCACTTGAAATAACCTGCTTGTATGTCTTTTATGTGAAGAAAGTGACCCGGTCACAGTAAGAGAAGCTTCCAGAGGTCTAAATCCTGAACTTGTACAACCCAAAGCAACGCTTTCTGCTGTGTAGTTTATGTTCCATAGACAGTTTATAAAGAGCAATGTAGTCCATCAGACTGGCTGACTGCCTCTGCACAAGAGATTCAGTTAAAACGAATGTACTCACTCTGCTGTGGAGGTTTTCAGGTAACAGCGGGAAGCCCATCGGCTACTTACCCTAAACTAAACATTAAAAGAAGTGGAAAAGCCTCTTCTAGCCCTTTAAACTGAAAAACAGAGGGGAACATGAAAAATGGATGACACAGCCGCTGTATATTGTTGTTCTGCTCCTGTGGTGTTGTATTTTTATTTTATTTTTTTTGCCAGTTTTGGGCAGAAGAAGAATTAAAATGGTTCTTTAGGGTACATGTTTCTAAAATGAATTTATTCATTGATTTAATATTTTGATAGTGATTGATTTCCCTAATATATATATATATATATATATATATATATATATACATGATTTTTATATATTACATGATATATTTATATATTATAATATATTATGTATTACTATATTTATGTATTTTAAAATAATAAACACCCTGTAATACTCCGTCCTTGTATTATTTCCCACTCCACAGTAATTTAACGTCTTCCTGTGGCAATATGTAGGATCAGCTGAAGTGTGAGTAAAGACAAATTCACTGATGTGTGAGAGAGCTAGAAACAGAACGCCCAAATATTTGAGCTGATTCGAAGATGTGGCACCTCCATTCCTGCAGTCCCAGCCTGTTTATGTCCAAGATAAATCTCTCTCCACTTAGATGTAAAGGAAACAAATCCATCTGATAAGGGACCCTTTGCCCCCACCCCTCACACTTTACTTTGGACAAGGCTACACATATAGCATAAAAGCTTTTATTGTGCCGTGCCATAGTCGAGGCAGGCTATTGTTAGGCTTTGTGATTGATTAGCCTGAGATCCAACTACGAATGTTAGTGTTACACGCTATACCATTTTTGAATTTATTAGAGTTTGTATAAGCAGGGTCAGCGACACTAAATGGGATGTCAGTGGGTAAAACACAACACGAAGATTAATAATAAGCACTTTAAATGAGTAACCTGAGTTGCACCTCTTCAGATCCGGGATAAAAGCATTATTTGAAGTGAAGGGTGTTGGCTTAGGGGTTAGAAGGACAGGCAAACCGGTCTGATGCCGCCAGGTGTTTTTGACTGCATTTTACATTAAAAACAACATCCATCAGCCTGAGTCATGTTTTATTTTATTTTAATCTGGTACATCTTTGTTCTAGACTTATGTGGTGCTCTGACGTTGTATTAAAAATGGCTTTCTCTTCCCTGACTGTGTTATCATTCATCTTCATGCATTTTTACCTTTGAGTTGTGCTAATTTCCTATAGATGGTAAAAGGACACCAATATTTTTACAGTTTAAGTGTACCACATTATGATATCATGAGCATTTCATGCCAGTGCTCGTAGTCTTTGCAGTGTAGGTTTTCATTTCCATTGCACAATCCACATTATGGAAAATACAGGCTTAGAAGCCCTTTTTCAGAAACATTTTAAGACTGATGCATTGCAACCTTAGGGGAAATTTGAATTGAAATGTCTCCCTTGCTGTATCTCTCCCCTTTTCTTGTTATGATGGTGTAGTCCATGTCCACTCTTGGGACAACAGACCTTGATTTTTCACTTACAGCAGCAGTTCAGTTTTCCGATGAATTGTAGCAGGGTGCTAAACTGTGTCCGGGCCACATTCGATGTTTATGTCTACCAATCAACTGCAGTGTGCTTATGTTATATGGTATTATGGACACAGCAACCTTCAAACATGCCAGGCGTATTCAGAGGGCTAGATTTATAACATGCTGAATTTCAGGAGCTGGTGGGGGGGGGGTTGCATGCTGGAGATGTGTGTGAGAGAGAGAGAGAGAGAGAGAGAGAGAGAGAGAGAGAGAGAGAGAGGGTGTTTGTTTTCTGTAAAGAAAACCTCTATTGTTTATTCTTCATTTGCCCACTGATGATGTAGATACTTATCTTATACAGGCTGCAGGTTTTTATGTTCTTATGAATGCATCTATCAGTTCCTCACTTATGCCAAGAGTCTTATTTTTGATTTAAAATAAAATCAATATTAATGATCAGATGCTTTATTGAAATTGAATCATGTTGAAAATCTCATTGCAAGCTCACTTAAATTCGGTTCATGATGCATTTGCAATCAGCAGACACTATATTTTAAAAATATGAATGTTGCAATTATTATTGTTTTGTTACATACAGAAAATCAAAAGAATATATTAATATAGCAATTAATGAGAGATTAATTAAACACAAAAAAAAAAATGAAAGAAACCATTAACAAAAGCAATGAATATCGGCTTAACAAATGCAAGATATGCTGAACTTGCAGTGAATGGTCTGCATTTGTTCTTAAAATCTGTTCTGAAGCTTTCTAATAAATAGTTACTGCTAACACTTATTTGCTTGCAAGGTCACAGCATGAGCAGGGTCACTGATATATTTATCAAGATAGAAGATTATCATTTAATACCAATAACATAATATTTATATATAAAAAAAGGTATATGAAGTAAGGCTGATCAATTTAAAATGAACCCCATCTCATAAGGTATTAACAGCTTATTGTTATATATAAACTGATATTAATTATATAGTTAACTGCATAATTCAATTTGTATTTATTTGTTTATTTATTTACAACCTTTGTCCATAGATAGTCTTTGTTGTTTGTTTGTAACATTTTGCTTTGTGTTGGTTGCTGCCTTTCAGGCAAGGTCAGTGAGTGTTTTTGCATAGTTAAATAAAAGTAAATTAAATTAACATATTTAAAAAAAAAAATGAATAATTTAAAAACACAATGACAGCATAATTTAAACATGTTGCTTTATTTAAAAAAGCGTACCATTCCATCAACAAACTAATAAGCAAATACTCACACCTGTACACTGAACATGGTCCTTATCATAAGTACATTATATTTTATATATATTGTATAAGTCTCCTGAAGTCATTTGATAACTTTGCGGAGGAACAGACAAAATTTTAAGTAATAATTCCCTAAAAGTTTTGCACCCCAATGAGCTGTTCTCTACTGTGACTGTGAGAACCAACTCAAACCGACTCGTGAACAAATCATTCAGACTGGTTTTGCAACCAGTATATTGAATCGATCTGATTCAAGAGAATGATACATTAATAGACGTCACAAATTATTCAATTTTTTTACAGTTTATTTAATTCGTATAAACCTTTTGCATGGCTCAAGAAGTCTTACCATATATAAATCATCCTGACTGTTTTATAATACTTTTCACTGTGCTTTTGCATCCTTTGACCATTCATGGAAAAGAGTGACAATACAACTCTTTTAAATTTCTCCTTTTGTGTTCCCAGGAAGAATCGGGGAAAGAAACAGGACTGGAACACTGAGAGGATGAGTACATGATGACAAGCTTTCATTATGTTCATTACTGGGTGAAGTAGTTGTTTCCATCCTTTTTATGGAACAGCAATGAGATTGAGATGCTTTTACTCAAAATACCTTTTTATTTATTTATTTATTTATTGTTTATTTAACTGCACGTGAGCATAAAGCAAAAAGACACTTAATCTTGACAGAGAGAGAAACTTGACATCAGTTTGACATCAGTCAGAGTATTCAGGTCCTCATTCTCCACACACACACAAATATGCAAATCCCCACCACCCTTCATTCAAAATTTTGTGCCCCAGTAATAAATCCATAACCAGGGAGCTATTTTATAAACATAAGGCTAACCATGGTTAAAATCAAGAGACATCTTATTTATTGCAATTTCGAGACCCAATTCTGCTGCTAAAGTGCTCTCTACACATGGAATCCCCATCGTGCAGGAACTTCAGTGATTGAGAGGTTTTTTGGACTTTCGGAACCCCAAGGGAGAGGTCAGCGGGCCAGAACACACTAGTGTGGACAGAGGGAGTTGCCCGTGCCCTAATCCCAGACTCTCTACATAGCTGTCCCTCAGAAGGAGAGGCCCAGGCCAAGGGGAGTAGGGGGGAGTGTCTGCTAGAGGCCCAGTCAAACATCCCCCCTTTTCCTCTTCTTCATAAGGTAAAAAAGCAGCCGAAAACCTAGGGGTGACTCAGAGGACACGGTGTCTTGTAAAACACATGCACTTAATATTAGAGCCATAAAACTTGTTAAATTAAAAGCTATTTTGGAAAATAGAAAGGGAAATATTTATGTGTCTGGCCCATGATAGAAGCCATTTTATCCTAGGGCCAAGGGTCTGCCAGGGCACAGGTAACTACTGTCAACAAGTGAGAAACCCCGCGGTACGAATTCTCAAGTGTGATATGCTCCTTTTAACAGGGCTGCACAATTCACTTGACTCAGAAAAAAAGAAAGACACGGCATAAATTAAGACATGAGGTGAAATTAAGAATTAAGAATGAGGTGAAAATACCCCTGGGCCGTTGTGTATGGTTCAGTCCTTAGAATAGGGTGAGAGACAAAACAAAAAGAGCTCTCAGTGATTGAAAAGCTGCAAAAAGCAATTACGATGTGAAAATATACAGACCTCTGGTTGTAGCCGCAGCAAACGCCATAAATCGTGCCGTGTGCTGTGTTTACACTGAGCTGACCTCACAGTGCCCGAACAGGTTTGGTCGGCATTGAGAAAGCGTAACCTATATATAGTATAAAGGTAAATTAAGAAAAAAAGAATGAATTTATGATTTTGTTTTAATTACACACACACACACATACATATATATATATATATATATATATATATATCTTCAGATTTTACCTCAAGTAAGTTTTTTTTTCTTACCTCCGAGATCAGCGCGATACTCTTACCAAGCATTTATAGTGTATTTTTTGTTTATTTTTAAAATAATTCATTCATTCATTTTAATTTTTCTTAATTTACCTTCTTATTTGACCTTTTGTTCACAAATGTAAAGATAAAGGCCATTTTTGTTTTTGTTACTTAGAATTCCTAAAATTCCCAATGATTGTTTTTTGATATAGAAAATTTGATTTATTTTACTTATATATCTAATACCTTTAATATGAACAATGCAATTTTCATTTTGCATGAATGTGCCCCTAAATCTTTTGATGCAGCAAAATGCATTGGATGCAGTTTGCCTTCCAAGGATTTTTCGATCTTTAATGTAAACCAGCAAGTACGTGAAGGAACTCCATAGAGTTCTGAAGATTTATGGACCATTTGATCTTAGAATGGAAAGGTACTTTAAGGCCCACAATGGTTTGTGTGTGTGTGTGTGTGTGTGTGTGTGTGTGTGTGTGTGTGTGTGTGTGTGTGCTTGCCCTCACTAAAACGACAGTGAAAAGCCATTATTATTAAAAATAATAAAATCACAGACACACTCACACGCCGAAAGACACATGAACAGACATGCATTTACCCAAACACATAGCCAAAATGCACTAAAAATTTACGGCTCTAACATTCCTACAGGGTCAAGCAATTTATCAAATCCTCCATATTCTGGTTTCAATTACACAGCTTATTGTGAAAAGCGGCTATTTTAGCAGGTTCATTTGACTCAGTAGGGGACGCGAAAGCTCTCGGTTAATGCGCCTTCTCTGAAGGCTGCTAGTTTGGGCCTTGCTGCAGAGCCGCACCAGAGTTTTGTGAGAATAATGGACAGTGGCCTCCCTCTCTCTATCGGCTTTTAACAGAAAGGGCTATGACTGTGGTAGAGAGGTGATAAATCCACGTTTTATTACTGAAGAATTCCACTCTCTCCACAGGCCTGACAGCTCCCCACGTTCTCAGACCCTTTTGGACAATTTCGACACCGTGTCCATCTGGTTCTGATTAAGTTCCAACTGGCCTGCATCGCATCCAGACATGAGACAGCGAGAGAGAAGAAAGAGAGAAAGACGGCAAGGTGAGAACGAGGAAGAAATGGCAAGAGCCAAAACGACAACAAAGTGAGATCGACGCGGAACGACTGAAAGACAAGAGATCTGTAACTGATGCCCAACATGGGCGTCATTACTGAAACACAGGATTGTTACATCAATAGCCCAGCCATGCCCAAAAGACATTATTTGGAGTGAGTATCCAGCTTGTAGCTGGTGTTTATTAGCCTCTCTTCTGGCACCTGCTTCCACACAAAGCATGCCAGCGGTCTTCCTCGCCCTCATTCTGCCTCTCACCATCAAACTAATGACGGTGGTTAAAAAGAATAGTTCACTCAGAAATGAAAATGTCACCATTTACTCACCCTCATGTCATTTCCAAACCTGCCTTATGTTATTTCTTTGTCAACAGACACAATTTAGCTTATTATTGACTGACAATCAAACCTTATTCTGACACATTAAGTCTGACGCCCACAAGAACCAAATATCAAGTTTTTCAAATCTTATTAATGCACCATTTTGATCTGCACTGTTGGTAAAATCTAAATGAACTAGACATATTCAAGTCTAAAATATTATCTAATATCACAGAATCAACCCAAATACATGAATTTACTTCTAAAACTACTTTATATAGGTTTAATTAGGTAGAAATATAAAGGAATATAAAGGTTGGGATCAGTAAGATTGTTGATGTTTTTTTTTTTTTATTTTGTTTTTTTTATTCTGCTCATCAAGGCTGCATTTATTTGATCAAAATACAGAAGAAAAGAAAAACTGAAAATTGTGAAATATTATTGCAATTAAAAATAGTGGTTTTCTATTTTAATATACTTTAAAATACACCACCTTTCAAAAAATTTGGGGTATTTTTTTTCTTTTCTTTTGAAAGAAATTAAAACTTTTATTCAGCAAGGATGTGTTAAATTGATAAACAGTGATAGTAAATGCTCATATGTGTGTGTGTGTGTGTGTGTGTGTGTGTGTGTGTGTGTGTGTGTGTGTGTGTGTGTGTGTGTGTGTGTGTGTGTGTGTGTGTGTGTGTGTGTGTGTATTAAGCAGCACAACTGTTTCAAACATTGATAATAAATCAGCATATTAGAATGATTTCTGAAGGATCATGTGACACTGAAGACTGGAGTAATGATGCCGAAAATGAATATTAAAAAAGTATATTAAAATACTTCGAAAAAGTATATTAAAATGTATTACATATATTACTATGCAGTCCCCCCCCTGTATTTTGGATCAAATCAATGCAGCTTTGATGAGCATGAGAGAGAGAGAGAGAGAGAGAGAGAGAGAGAGAGAGAGAGAGAGAGAGAGAGAGAGAGAGAGAGAGAGAGAGAGAGAGAGAGAGAGAGAGAGAAAGCAATGTATATATTTATTTACAACAGGTTACAATTTTTGCAGTGTGAACACTGAATTTTTGCTTCAGGTGAGCCGTGGCAGTGGCCATTTATCATATAATAACCCAAATATTGCCCTAAGCAAAACTCAATGACAGCATCTGGCCAGCTCTCACCAAAACAACCTTCACTTCCATATCACACTGATTAAACAGTGATCAGCGAACTCAGAGGTTAACCAGCCTCTGCTCTTCCCACAGAAAACGTCAGTGGAGACGGATTAGAGGAATAAACACTGCATTAAAGCACACCAGTGTTTATTTCTCACAATGCAATAGTGTATTGCTGGGACAGTACAGCGGTAGAGGGAAGTAATGTGCATGTGTGTGTGATGGGATGGAGGTGGGGCAGATGGTGGAGGTGTCATGGTGTGTCTGACCCTGTGGAGACCCCACGCCTCATCAGACGATGAAACTCACCTACGCACCTCGGCCTTTTCTCTTGAAGAGGCTTCTCTGTAAAAATAGTGTTATTAATAAAAAACAGATGTGGACATGGACAACCGCAGTCCAGCACTCAACATGTGCCTCAGATTCTCACAGTGAAAGAATACTTCTTATATGGATTAATAAAAAAGTTAATAAACACACCGAATGTACTTGATGGAAAATGATCATTCAGCACCTTTATACCCAAATGATAAATAACAATTTTATGAATAGCTGTCTTTTTTTTTTTTTTTTTTTTTTTTTGCTTGAAATTCAAGAAATTAGTACCTCACTAAATTAAAGAATATGAATACTATCATGAATTTCAGATTTTTTATTTTCCATATATAGTGTAAACACTATGATAATTTTAAAAATCATTACGCAGACTATAGAGATCATATAATATGGGAGAGTTTATTTGCTGTTGGGACTCAGAAAGATATGTGCATCATAACTCCGTGGAATAACAATATCATTAAAAGCCAGACCGGACGGATAAATCATTATTGCCATTAATGTCTGCTAACCTATTCAAATAGGCTTCTCTTTCCTAAAGTCTCCCCATCTGTGTGGGCTTGTGTTATATTCAAATCACCATAATCAACTTTGCTGTGTGTGCTGCATCTGGAAACCATAATTAATGGCATTGTTTAAAACCTAATTTTTGCATCCTTGATAAATGAATAGATTGCTAATGGTATCATTTGAATAAAAAATGAAAGCTCAAAAATAGCATATTAGTAGGAGGGGATGTTGATCCGCAGTGAAAAACATTGCGGTCTGTGTCGTGTTTACGGTTATTTTGAGTATGGGAGTGTTGTAATGGCATGCTTAGTTCAAGAAAATCTTAGTTCAGTAATCATAAAGATAAAAATGGGATAAGAAAGCTATTTCATGCATTGACATCACTCTGTCTAGAATTCCCAAATAAATGAAATCGCCGCAATCAGGCCTCTGTCATCACCTGCCATATGAGCAGAGAATTCATCTCTGCAGAACTAATTCCACACAGCCATGCTGTGAATCATATTAATCACAATCTTCCATTTCGGATTTTGCAGAATATTCCTTTCTTTGAGGTGAACCGTATTGTTAAAAATGGGATTAGGTAACCTTTAAGAGCAATTGTAAAAAAATAAATAATAAAAATATAATGCAGGGTTCAAGGGAATCTTAGAAACTCAAAGCAAATGAATTGACACAACATAAAACGATCAAATAAATAACATTCCCTTTATTTTCATAGATTCAGGAAGCAGTAAAGATTATTACTGGGAACTCCGGGGCCTAATTTAACGTGATGGATCACACGGCTTGTGATTTTATCCACTATTGATGAGTGTGAGCTTTGGCTGCAAGAAAAACAGAAATGCAAGACGCAGACATGTTACGTCAAACTATCAGTTCCCACTTAATGCTCCTTAAACTGAACGGAAAACTGAATTTAACACATAAACACTCCAGATTTGTTTTAACACAGAGAAAGGCCGATATGACGCAGACTGATATGTCTCCCGTAAGCACCACTCGGACTGCGATGACATTGATTATGATTTTCAGCCTCTCTGAGGTCGATCTGCCCGCCAGCACAGTCAGGCTGACCTGCTAATGCCATATGTCTAGAGTAAGAGCTTCTGGGTAGAAAGGAAATCTGACTCTGGTCAAATTCTACCGCCTGAACTGTGGTAAAATCACTCTGCCTGCTGTTATTTCTGCCACGACGGCCAATATTTTTGAAAGTTTGCACCGACATAGATTTTAAATCAGCCTGACAAGGCTTCGCGAATGCTCAGATATGCTCCAAAGGCATTCGCAGGTGAAGCAGACATTAAGCCCGAGACAAGCAGACAAGCACAATTTACGAGTCAGGCTGGAAAGCAGCCTCACAGAAATGGGGGAAGTGTGAACAAATTAATTTATTTTGGTAATCTCTCTCTCTGCCTCTCTCTCTCTCTCTCTCTCTCTCTTTTTGCTGTCTTTGTCAAAATGAATGACAACAATTTGGCTGAGGATCTGGGATGTGCAGGCAGCATTGACAGGCGAATTATCAGGGGCCCAGCGCTCCTTATTATCAGCGGAGAACTCATCAGAGGTGCGGGTCCAGGAGTCCTCTCTGCTGTCACTATCTGTCAGTAGGACAAGCTCTGCTGCAAGGGCCAGCTGACAGGTCATTTCAACAATAACAATTACTCCCATTACTGGTGTCATAAACAATTCACCCAAGGCAGAGCAATAACAAAGCTTTATAATTCACAGCCACATAAATAAATGCCAGCAGGTAACAAGTAATTTACCAGAGGAATGGATCCCAATACATGACACGTTTCATTGTTGCGGGGCAAATGGAAGCCAGGCACTGGAAACATACATGATAACAAGAAACAGGAATTCGGCCATTAGAAAAATTACACGTGAAACCAGTGCACAAGGTGTACTGTGCAACATTACAACACGATAGATAGATAGATAGATAGATAGATAGATAGATAGATAGATAGATAGATAGATAGATAGATAGATAGATAGATAGATAGATAGATAGATTACATTATATCATTATATTTGTAGTAAAACTGTGGTTATACACATGGTAATCAATACACCTAAAACCATGGCTACTATACATTTTTATTACAATAAAGCCATGGTTAATTTTCTTAAAGGTATAGCCTGTATCTTTTCTGATGTTTAGTGATTGTTAGAATACTTTTTTTTTTTTTTAATTTGTAGTAATTTTATTTTATTTGTAGACAGGGTGTTCGTGGGGTCAGACAGAATCTCACAGTGATATTGAGCTTTTTAAAACCAATTCAGAAAAATACGCGGTGATGTAAAACAGCTACTGTGAAGTGATTGATATAATAGCGTGTGTATTGGCAGCAGTAGGTAGCGTTTGACGCGGACAAACATCAGCTCTCCTGCAGCACTTCAACAATTCCGAAATCCCTAATGAGCAGAGCTGTTGAGCAATTAACACATGTCAAACTCGCCATCATCAGGTGCCTCTCATTTTCTCACTGAAGGGCTGCGTTTTCTTCTCTTTCTGTGTGTCTGTACCCGCGGGCACGTGGGAATCAGATTCTGCTCTAATGATTTCTGTTTTTCTGCGGCGCACTCAGCTCTTCTGTGGACACCAGCTCACGAATCCTTCACTCGACACTCGATTTCTGTCTTTAAGCAGCAGTCAAATAAGACTGATGCTTAACGAGAAATAATGGCAGCGGTCGCGATGACCATCGACTTTGTTGAAGACCAACGCACTTTCAAATGACACAATTCTTAATTGCTGAATTGCTATATCCAAAAAAAAAAAAAAAAAAAAAAAAATCATCCGTATTTCGGCATGCATTTTACTAAATGTTGTCTCTGCAAATTTAACATTCTATTCTATTCTATTCTATTCTATTCTATTCTATTCTATTCTATTCTATTTAAAGATGGGTCAAATCTTTAATAAATAATAATAATAATCATCATATAACAACGAATTTTAAATAAATATATTAGCTACAATATATGCTGTAATAGAATTTGGCATGTTTTTCACCTGGATTGTCACCTGTCAAGACGTAAAGCACATTCTCGCTTTTCGACATAATTAAATAATTAAATAATTCGATGTTGTTGTTGTTCATTTACAGTTTAAATATGCCCCCAGTCATTTGCCTGAATTTATTAAACGAACATATGTAGTAAGAAAACGATATGGTTCGCCTAATTCCAAAGCGTTTAAGAAATCGTTGAAATAATAAAAATTATGTTTAACGAAAAAAATAAATACGCACGGAAATGCAAATATTATATCTAATAAAAGGGTTAAATCTGCTCACTGCCCAGAAAACTAAAAGAGGCTAAAACGAGAAGACGACACGCTTCGGAAAACTGTTGATGACTTTCCACAAATTAAATTAGAAGAGAAATTAAAGCTCTTATTTAGAAAGGAGGGGAAATCGTGATTAAGTTTGTTATAAAACGACACTGCTTTAATTTTCTTAAACGTAAGCAAATAGATTGGCATCAAACATGCACATTACATTTATACAATTTATTGTTTTTATTATAAATGTATGCATTTCTGTGCAAATATATGAAAACATATAGATAAGTAATCAAGTATACAAAAATGAGAAAAACACATCTTTAATTATTTATGATACTCATAATCACATTTTTGTCAGCTAATAAAAATAAGATATGTAACAATTTCACAGTTGTAAACAGTGGTCCACCATGCGTCAGTATTAAATGTACAAAATTAATGTGCCAAAGCTTTGCAGATTACATACAGCAAAACACAATCATATTTCTGCCAGCATTTCTATCCACAAGAATACTCCTGACATTTCTAATTATTCCATCTACATCTGATTGAATATATCTAGAGGAATCAAGATCCAACTTCAGCCTGACTTCTGATTAACTGAACTAGTTAAGCACAATTCCACGGGGTGTAATTGAACCAAAGCCGGTAAGAGCCTTGCCTACAGTGGAGGATGAGAAAATGTGCTTTTGTTACCAGTTCTCAGATGAGAGAGATAGTAGAGCTCATCCTGGTGCTGGTTTGGGGAGGGGGGGACTCACTCCTCTCTCAGTCAGCTGCAGTTCGTCTTCTCTTCTTGGACCACCATCCTTTTTGGGTTGTGCATCTCATTTGCATACATTTGTTTCCAGCCGAGGAGGCCTTCAGCTCATTAAGGCGTTCTCTTACAATCTTCCAGAATCCTGCTGCTCCCAGCCACTACCTGCTGCGGAACGAGAACACTGCTAGGCGCAGGAGAAAAAAAAAGAAAGAATGAAAAGAAAAGAAAAAGGAGAGGGGAAGAAAGCAGAAGGGAGGGGGGAAAGGCAACACGTTCTTCAGTCCAAAACAAAAGCCGAGGGCTGGTATAAAGGAATCCACTGTGTGTGTTTGTGCCTTGTTTTCGACTCTCCCTTGGAAGCAGGCACCGTTTTGTGTTAAGTAGCCTCCTGTCATGACAGATACCTCTGCGGGTCAAGAGTCAAAGTTGAGGGGAGGGTCAGCAGCACAACATGCAAGCCAAGCACTGAACGGGATACCTATCTGACTGGACAGCACTGGCTTTTGGGCGTCTTTTTTGGGAGGTTTATGACTCTAAATACAATCCTTCAAACCATCAAATAATAAAATTTAACTGTTGCTATGCTTAAAAAAGATTGCTTGGAAAAGTAACAGCACACCTCAATAAGCCACATATTTCGAGGCATCATCCATGTCTGTAGCACAAATGGTGTGAGACAAATTACACACCAAAGTATATTTCTTAGCGTTAAGGGTTTGTTCATAACCATAACCCTGAGTGTGAGAAATATTGATGCTTGCCGTAGCAAACACCACTAATAAACAGTCCATTGAGTCTGAAGGCATGGGTAAATGCTGATACGGGGTGAAGTGCTGGAGCGACTTGAGTTTATTTAAAGCATGACGACCCCTGGCCAAAACCTGCTTCAGTGGAGGGATGAATAAAATTTTAATGGCTCATAAAACACAGCAATTCCTCTCAGTGCATTTTTGACCGCATTATTCGTGGCCTCGCCGTGTCGCCTCTTTTTGTCTGCAAAGTGAAAAGCTGCAGTGAGTGGCCACAGTTGGAGCACTACTGGCATGAAGAGAGGTGGGAAGAAAAGGAAAGCCATGAATACGACGGCATGATTAGTGGCGTGAAAGAGACTTTATATTTTGGACACTAAAGCTCCAAAAATATTTTGGGCACTAAAGCTCAAAAATAAAAAAAAACACGTTTACTTTTCTAATTAAGGACATACATAGCAATTTTTGTAATTACTTTTGGTAGCACTTTATTTTAACATGGCACAGCTATACATGTTAAATGTACTTGTTATAGTAGGCTAATAACAGTAAATTTAGCATAATTACAAGCAACAAAACCAAACCCGACCTTAATCATAGTAAGTACACTATACACAAAGTCTAACCTTAAAATAACGTGTAACCTTGTTTATTTTTTTCATTCATTCAGTTTAATCGTGTCATATTTTGCTTACTTCTGGGGACAAACTATATAACAATAGAGTAAGTACATTGTAATTACATTGTAACTACACTGTAATAAAGTAACCTTTTTTATTATCACTATTTATTTAATATCTGAATCAATATGCCAATTAAGAATGCCCCCAAAATGAAATTCTGTGATATTTAGCTTCCTTCTGAGGTAAAATACACCCAACACACAAAGATAAAGAGTAAAAACGGTCACTTTCAGAGTCTTTCAGATGTAAAGCCAGTAGGTTCCAGCACAATGGGAGGGGGGTTAAAAAACCAAGCATTGTCTCTTGATTAAAAAACCCTCTCAGCCATATTCATGTTTGCTCCACCCATGACATGCGCCATTTGCTCACATGGAAATGGCCCTGGTGTTGATTCACCCACCAGTCAAGCTGGCCTGGGGGCTAGATAAATAAACATGCATCTGTTGTGTTATTTAATGCTCTGTGTCTTAACTGTTGGGTCCGAGTCTGGAGGCTTCACCAGACGCAGCTCGCACTGAAAACCTCAGCCGCCCGTCTGCCCTCAGCACGACAGCTAATGCTGTTAGCATAGCGGCAATCCATCACTCTCTGGATGTGTGTGTCTGAGTAAACGTATGAAAGAAATAGAGATGTAAGCTGGATCTCCCTGTGTGCCTGCTTTCAGAGTTTGTGTGTATTAGGGGATTATGGAGAGCGGCTGTCAGACAGACTCTATATCCCTGCTCAGTGTCAGTGGTCACCACGTCTCTTCAGGGTTTCAGGGTTGCATTTTATTTTTTGCCTTTATATTGCTTTTATATACTTTTGAGATTTGTTCCAAACTGTCAGGCTATAATTAAATTTTATATAATATAGAATTGTATTTCTATATTATATATTATAATATAATTGTGATAATTACTTTGAATGTTACTAAAAAATTCCTCTCGCCTTCTCACGTTCCGCTTTTTAAAATAATTGTATTAACTCTTCACTTATAATTTTCACTTTTGCCTTGCAAGCAGTTGTGTTTACTTCAGGAAATGCAAATCTGTTTATATTTAATGTCTATTTGCGTACATGTGGATAAATGTTTCTTTGTTTTATCATGCTGCAAGAATATTGCCCTCGAACACACAATAAAGATGTTAGCATATTGGCATTTTAGAAAGCCTGTATATTTATAGCAAAGCATTATCTTATCAAATCACTGGAATGAACATAGCTGAGCGATATTATTATTCAGACCTTTCTAATGATGACAGATAGACCCAGTGCTTTGAAAATTAGCATGGAAGCTTGTTTGTATGAATAACATTTATAGACAAAAAGGTTTATACGTTAGTTCTGGATTGTTTGTGTATATGGAGGACTAGAGCCCTGCTCTTGAACTGTGGATCTGCTCAGGTCGTGAGACTGTAAATATACAGGCAGAGACCTGAACCCATAAATCTCCATGTGCAGTGCCTGCCGTCTCTTACACATGGCCATTACAGCATGAGCACACACACACATACACACACACACACACATACACAAGCACACACATCTAATGTACTGTACCACAAGTCACCCCAAACCCACAAACATGACCCGAACTGTGTTAACAGTACAAGTTACTTATCTGTTTCTGTCATGCAGCCTATTGGGACATGGTTTTTTTATTCATAAATGACATTACTTTTCAAAAAGTAATATGAAAAAGCTGTCTTTGAAGGCAAATCTTTGTAATAATGAATAATATATAACATGCTTATTAATAGTTAGTAATGAAGTTGTTAAATTTAGGTAAGGGGTGGATTAAGGGGTCTAAAACATGGCCATGCAGAATAAGGCATTAATATGTGCTTTATAAGTACTAATAAACAGCCAATATGCTAGCAATATGAATGTTAATAAATTACTTAATAATAAGAATTGGTCCTTAAACTAAAGTGTTACCATCAGTCTATAAGGAGTTAACATCCATTTTGCCAACTACAGTATAATAATATTTCTGAGGTGCTTCCAGGAAGGATGTTATCTTTTTTGGGAGGGAATATATTTATTTGCTTTGTAAACTCCCAGAGTATTTAATTAATTTGTGTTTTCTCAAGGGCACATATACAAAAGTGAATAAATTGAAAAGCATTTTGTCATGATTTTTACTGCTCAGAGGGGAATTTGGCATCCTTGTTCCCCTAAGACACGCTGTGACAGTTCCAGTTTGATTGCAAGCCATTATTTCATACTTTAAAAAAAAAATAATTTATCATCACAGTAATACAAATCTCACAACACAAATGTTATTCTCCTTGACTATTGTCTGGCTAATTTGTTTGTTCTTTGAAATACAATTGTTTAGATTTTTCCATTTTTATTTATTTTTTCCTCTAAACTGTGAATGCATGTGTTGGGCTCCGTGCAAAGTTAATTGATTTTCTTTTGTTTTCCTTCTCTTATTTACCATTTGTTTGGATTCACCGTGTAAATAAACATCACCTGCTGCCTGGGCTTTCTTTGTCTCTTGCACAATGCAGAAAATCTCAAGGTGCTTTAATGTTACCCTGGCACAAAAACATCAAATATGAATTAAGTATTAATAATAAAATATTAATCTAAACTATAAAGCATATATATATATATATATTATTTTATATTATTATATATATTATGATATACATTTTTAAAGTAAACTAATAGTCACACAAATAAACACATTAATAACTAAAATGATGGATATAATAAATACACACATAAAACAAATACATAGATCATACTGTATGTATATACTGTTACATGTGTATTGCATGTGTATATGGGTTTGCCTCTTGCAAAAAATTTAAATAAAATAAAATAAAATAAATATTTTCTGAACAAAAATGAAATTAGAAAAACATAACACAGGGTCTCCTGGCACATCACTGCCTTATCTCACTCATTGCCACAATGTATCTGTGATTTCTCTGAGGCTGACCTGATGTGAAACACTCTAGGAGAGCTGCTGTTGTTGTTGTGTATGAGACAAAGCCCCTGCTACCCCCTACAGCCTTCCTGTCATGACATCACTACCTCAATGTTTTCACACAACACTGTATCAGACCAATCAGTGGCCCAAACTAATGCTTGAAATGATGGAGAAAAGTAATTACTGTTTACCAAAATACACGCTTAAGTAAATATTGACCCCTAAAGTTCGATACAGCAGTCATTTATAGATTAAGAGGTGGATCTTTAAACACACATATTTTTAAGGTTGTGATGTCTGTAATGTGCTCATTAGAATTCATTGTATTCACACAGTTAGCAAGGTCACCACTTTGTATTGAGCGATGAGTGCCGGAAGAGAGAGAGAGGAACTGTCTTAAAGTAATTGCTTTGATTCAAGCACACTAGAAGACCTTGAAGACCTGGAACTGAAGTTGAAATCACCTTATGGAGAGCCTGCTGTCCTTTTCTGGAGACGGCCTGTAATGAGTGATGTTACAGTGCTTCTCATTCATTTTCAACACTGATAGAATTGATAGAACATCAAATAGCTATAAATTAAATGTTGAATTTGAGACTAAAGATGGCAGAATAAAAGGGAAACACTTTTCCACATTTCCAGAACAAATGTGCTATGCAGTTGGTAAGGTGCTGTTTTTTTTTTTTTTTTTTTTTTTGCATTGTGTGTATGTGCATCATTATGTGGTTGCTAGGGTGTTCTGGATGGTTGCTAAGTTACTTGCAAGTTCAAGTTAAAATACATAGTTTATAGTAAACTTTAAGTTTATTATTTTATCTTCTAACCATGAGTTTGCTGGTGTTACAGTACGTTAAAATCGATGCATTCTCTTGTTTTTAATTCAAACTTTAAAATTATGTTTTCTATCTATTTTGTTTTTACATTTAAACTGATTAAACAAACAAACCAAGCAAACAAACAAATACAGTTTGAAAATCTCCCACTGACTGATAGAATGTCCAGCCTTCAAAATTGTATTAACTGCAATGACATTATCATAATATTTGCATATTTGTGTTTTTCGTACATCTATTTGCATAATGAATCACAATTAATATTTATTTTTCATATGTTTTAATTACCTTGCATGTTAAAAAGTTTTTCACCACTTTTATTATCTGCAAGCTGAAACTCATAAGTCTGATCACTTAAAAAAAAAAAAAAAAAAATATCACCACATCTGTCACATGATTTATGATTTAATATTTAATTCATGTCTGTAGTAAATTAATATTTAGGGTTAGTTGTTTGTTCAGATCCCTAACAATAAAATGGTAACATTACATTTTTGCATCAAGGTTTTATTTGTTAACAATATTTAACTAAATGAGTTAACAATGAACAATACACTTATACCGTTTTTATTAATCTCAGTTAGTGATTAATTTCAACATTTACTAATATGTATTTGGATCAAACGTTGTATCTGTTAACATTAATGCATTGTAAACTAACATGAATAACCAATACATAAATACATTTTTAGCAGTGACCTGTATTAATAAAAGATTTGGGGATATATTTCTGACTCTTAGTTTATTTTAAATAATGCATTAACTAATGTTAACAAATGAGACCTTATTGTAAAGTGTTACCAATTAAAGTATAATAATATAAAATAGTAATGCTTGGCTTAACAAGCACCATATTTATTTATTTATTTGTATAAATAAATAAAAAGTTTGTTTAACTTGTGCAACTTTATGTATTAATACATAATTAACATGCATAAGTGGATGATAATAGAGAGCTGATACACATGATCGGTCACTGGACTCATTTATCCATCATCAGGAGATTAGGAAAAGGATCTTTATGTTTTGGTGTTCTTTACTGCATTGCATATTTGACTGGATTTGACCGGTGTAATTGCAGATTTAAATTTCCCTTTTCCAGCAGGCTCTGGTGTCACATTCGGAGGTCATGTCTACTCCCATCAGCGAGACAGCAGGTATGCGCATCCCGGGCCACAGCCATTGTTTGCACAGGGAAATAAAACAGCATCATGTGGATCGCCTTTCTTTCCAGCACACCTCCTGCGCCAGAGCTGAACTCAATCCCACAACACTGCGCTCACCCCCCAAACACACCCGCCTCCCCTGGGATCAACACACCACTGCCACCCTTAGCATGCTGGGAAGAGTGGTCCTCTGCTGAATGGCATACAGCATTTTCTTCTCATTCAATATAAAATATTTTACAGCTATGTTGCACTAACTAAATGTTTACCATATTACCATGATTTTTTGGGTTATAAAAATGTATTAAATTTCATTGCTATGCATTTGTTTTTGTATTTTTTTTTTTTAATCAAATTTATAAAAATCATTTTGTTTGTTTGTAAATTTATTTATAAATAATTGGTTATTTAGATACAATGTAAAAGCCACCGTTTAAAAGCATTGCAGAAAATTTCAAGTCACACTAACAAATGTTTACCATATTACCATGTTTTTTTTTAAATAAATAAATTATATTAATAATGTATTATTTAATTTAATTAATAATTTGATTTATTAATGAATAATTTATTAAATGTATTCATTGCTATGTACTTTCTTTACTAAACGTATTTAGTTAGTTAGTTAGGTAGTTGGTTGAGAAAATGCCCAGAGAGAGCAATATCTTACAGCTAGGTTACACTAACATATTTTTTACCATATTACCATGCCTTTTTAAATAAATAATTAATATTAAAATATCAATTAAGTATTAATGAATAATTTATATTAATTAATAATTAACTTATTAATTAATCATTCGTTAAATGTAATCATTGCTATGTCATTTCTTTACAAAACATATTTATTTAGTCAGTCAGTCAGTTAGTTAGTTAGTTAGTTGAGAGAATGTCCAGAGTGAAAGCGGTATTTTAGTTGTTAACAATGTTTACCATATAAACAGGGTTTATATATATATATTTATATATATATATATATATATATATAGATATATATATATATATATATATATATATATATATATATATATATATATATATATATATATATATATATGATACAGTGTGTGTGTGTGTGTGTGTGTGTGTGTGTGTGTGTGTGTGCGTGCTTGAGTGTGTATTATCATGCAATTTCTGTACAAAACTCATTCATCCATCCATTCATTCATTTATGTATGTATGTATTTATTATTTATTTCAGTAGATAAATAGATTATTTTGACATCTTAAAAATTTTGGTTATTAAATAATCATGCATCCATGTGTGTTTTGAGGAATTCACTACAGCTAATGCGTAACATATAAATGCATCACAGTGTTTATCAAAGTTCCATAGTATTAGCACATCTGATATGATATCACTGCATGTACTTTAAAAAAAGGTTAATGCATATATTTCCAGTTACATGATCCTGTGCTTAAATGTTGAAGTTGGCCTCTAATATCAACCTATTACATTTGTTTCTGTGAAGAAGAGCTGAGCACATTTCTCACGGCTGGCATTCTAGTCATATTCTTCTCCTTAGCCTTGTGATGAAGAGCTGCTTCCTGACACCGAGCCACAGAGGAAAGAGGCAGCAACGGTCAAAACTCACCACAGCGCTGCGCCGCGACAAGCCACACATCCGCACACACACTGCTACTGACTGTATGAAGCCATGATGGATGTCATGATGAAAGCCAAGCGCAGATCGTTAGCAGGACGCATGATTGTGTGCGCTTACAGACGTCATGCTGACAGCACTAAACATACTCTACTTATGTAGGGTTGTACTGTTTAAGTGTTCAGTGGGATGAAAGGAATCTGGAGCGGTAGATTGCTTTTAGGTCATAGAGCTGGGGCAGTAGAGGCTATTATGTTGTTTCTGACATTAATCGTTGCTTTGGTAGTTTGATTTGGTCAGGACAAAAAAAAAATGCAGCAATTATACAACAGCATGTAGCTTAGTAGATGTTTGTTAGATGACAGGTAAAAACAATCCTAAATACAAATAATAATAAAATGCAATAATCATATGATCATGCATACTTGCAAATGCTTTATCTTTTGACTGTGACATCCAATCTAACATTATAATACTTTGGCATAAATTCATTCATCGGAAGCTAGCCAAATTAGACATGCCAACATCAACCTAAAAAAATAATAATAATAGTACAAGAATAATACAAAAATGCTGGCTATAGGATGATGCATTGACAAGAATCTCTAAGAAAAGCTTGGATTTGCATTTATCTGACATTTATCTCTAATCTGCTGTATGTGACTCAAAGACATGAAGATATTAAGACATTCTAAACATTAACATCATGATTTTCTGAAAAGCTGCTATGAAAAAGTGCATTGTGAAAAGTTCTCAACAAATAATTTAGTCTAGACTTGATATTTTCACTTGGATGACACATGAAATCACACTTCCATGATTATTTTCTTGTGCAAATATTTTTAGATTCTGCCTTAGCCATGCTAATTAATACATTTTAATAATTAATTAATTGAAAATAATAATTTAAATAAATTATCGTTTAAATAATAATCATTTATTAACCTTCTCTTTTTAAATATTTGAGTGGATTGAGCAATGATTAATCACAGTGTAAAGTGTGATTAATTCAATTAAATAATTTTTAATGACTGAATAAATTTGTATGCAACACTAGATTTCAACTGTGATCATACTACCAAAATCAGGGATCAGCATATTAGAATGATTTCTGAAGGATCATGTGACATTGAAGACTTGAGTAATGATGCTGAAAATTCAGCTTTGCACCACAGGAATAAAATACATTTTAATATATATATATATTAAAACATTCAGTAAAACAGCTATTTAAAATTGTAATAATATTTTAGAATATTACTGTTTCTACTGTATTTTTGATCAAATAAATGCTGCCTCGGTTAACACTGAACTTTCCAAAATCTTATCGACCTCAAAGTTTTGAACAGTCATATCAACACAAGACCACATATATCAGTGGAAACATTTAGATTAGGGTACACTGCTTATTAGCATGCATATTACTAGCATATTAGCTGTTTATTAATACTTATAAAGCACATATTATTGGCTTATTCTGCATCATACCAAAACCCTGCTACATCTATCTTGCCTAGCAGTAGCAGTTAGGAGTTTATTGAGGGAAAACTCTAGTTAATAGTGAATATGTGTTCCCTAATCTAAAGCGTTACCATGTCAGCATTGTATTGTTGTATTGACCACTGGCCAGCCCACTCTCTAGATATCTGTACTCAAAACCTTCTTTGGCATATCACTTATTCTCTAAAACTAGAGTAATATTTAAAAGCTTATTGAGTTTCATAGTCTATTCTGAAGTATCATCACAGATGTGGAGAACATCTGGAAACAAACAAGAAGACATCAACTTTGAACATCACCTGAAATATCTGAGCTTCCTTTATTTTCACTTAGAAGCACAGACCAACCATTAGTGAGCGCAGGCCCAGCCCAGGTTATATGTGTGAGAAGGGCAGCGGGCGTAAAGAACAGAGAGTGTAGTGAAGTGGATCGGCACCCGGTGCTCTCTTACAGTTCTGCCATTACAAGCCATTACAAGTGACCTCTGACCCCTGTCCGCCCTTTAGATGAAACAGCAAGTCTGGTCTTGCTCAACTCGTTCAAGAGGAAGATAAAAGACGGGAGTGGGGAGCAAGTGGCCCATTCCACAGACATGTCCCAAACCCACAGACGCACAGCTCCGGGGCTCTCCCGTGGCTATGCAGATGCGGGAGAATGCAAAAAAAAAAAAAAAACAAGAAGAATTTCAATCACCAGAAATCTCTGATTACTGCACAGCTACCCGCCATAAATCTGTCTCCTCGGGACGCGTTCCAGAAATGACAGAGGCCTCCACACACTCCTCTCCACGGCACGCGCCACCCTCACGCACCCATCCTGACAGCAGCCGTATCTATAGTGGATGCCTCGTAATTACTAGACATCTCCTTTCCTTCCCCACTGACCTAAAGAAGCCAGACGCACAAATTCTGATCTGCGATTGGTCGACCAGCCTCACCGTAATCATATGGCGTAGGGTTCACTGTACTGTCCGCAGCAGTGCGGCACGGCAGATGCATGGAGTTCGTGTTAATTAACATGGGGCTGTGCTGTGGGTAACTAACCTCAGATGAGACTTTGTTGTCAGATTCATTCAGCCATGCACACGGTTCATCCTCCTCAAGAGCCATTATTAGAAAACAAAGATTGATTTGAAGCAATTTAAATCAGTTTTCAAAAAGCGTTTACTTATAAATGTTCCTGTTTATTTTAGTGGATTTTAATGGATGCAGTAGATTGCAATTAGATTTTATTTGTAAAATTTTATTTGTTTTGCTCAGTCTTTTCAAAATCTCATTCTGTTTCTTAAAGCTTTCTGAATAGCCCAGTTAAGCAACAACCAATTATATGGTTTTGTAAAACTTTGAAAAAAAAATAAAATAAATAAAAATTGTTCGCATTTATGCAAATCAACCTTCAAAAAAAATGGTTGAATATAAAATTTGAGATAAATTATTTTTCTCAAACTCGTACAATTTTCAGAAAATAAATAAATATGTCCAAATTCATGCAAACCAACTTGCAAAAAATGTAAAATATAGTACTTGTCTAAAATATTTGTGATAGGGTTGAACAAATTCATCGGCAGTTAAAGGTAAATTATGTAATTTCTGTTCCACTACTTTAGCTTTTGTTCCACTACTAAATCACACCTGGGGAAAAAAGTATCACTGTCTTAACCCTCAGTGAGGCATAAGCAGAAAAATGTACAAATTTGCATTGCATGATTTGGTAGAACATTTCCAAAAAAAATGTGAAATAGCTATGAATTGCAACAAGAGTGTGTTGGTTTCTTACGTCCTAAGCAATTTTGTAGCAGTATATAAAGTTTATGATTAACTTGTGTTTATCATTAATATGATGTCTTTGACTAAGGTACTTTTTACTAGTGTAGGAACAAAGGAACAACGTTTGAAATACCAAATGAGTTTTAACTCACACGTTACAATTAATCATAGTCAAATAAATCATCTCTGCGTTCATGCCAAACTAGCTGTTGGCGCTAATGAGAATCTGTGCAGCATTGCAAACTTCAAAACATCAACACAAATCCCTTCTCAAAATCTCCCGTCAAAAGCAGAAAGCAAAATTCCTTTCTTCGCAGCAGCTTTGATATCCTTGCACTGGAGCCGTGCTAATATTCAAATGTAAATATTAAACAAGGCGAAACAGAGATCCGCGCAAAGGCCTTTTGTTTGGAGGCACTGGGAAAGCAGTCATCCTGAAACAATAGGTCAAATTAGCATGCAGCAGCCCTGGAGCACAGGGCCGTTGCACAGTGACGAATCCCCCCCGTCCTGCTGGGGCGAGGGGGTGGGGGTCACTGCTGAAGATCCGTCTCAGCCACTGGCAGTATGTCAGGCCCATATTCCTCACTTTGAGCACATATCCAAGAAGAGAAGATGTGGGAGGGCACAAGACAAGATTAATATAGGAAATACCTGGTGATCTGACAAATGATGACAGCTGATAATTACCCACGAGCCCTTGAGAGTGGCAACCGAGAGAGCCATCCCCTCGCACAGTTATCTAGTTTCTCTTTTCGAAGAGATTTTTCACCTCAAACCCTCCATTTTATAAGTCCGCTCTCATTTTTAGCTGAAAGAAGATATGTTCGGAAAGTGGAAAATCAAATTAATTGAAAGGAAAACCTGAAGGTAGGAGAGATTAAAAAGGCGACTGTGAAGAAAAGAAATGACGTCAACACCATTACCACATTAGGAATATCGAGAGACCAGCTATACACATTAAACCTCGCAAGAAATATCACTCAAAGTGATCTGCTCTTAAAACAATCATGATTATTCTGCATCGAGGCATAATTTGGGTGCCTGTGATTTGCCATTAAAAACATTTTTAAGACCATTCAGAAAATATCTCAAGGACACTGTGAGGTAATGCCTTGGGTTTTCCATCTAGATTTGAGGTGGCAGATGCAATTATAAAGAAACACACACACACTCAACCCCCACCCATCATCACAACCTGCATAAACAGAGACGACAACTTGAGATTAATGAAAGGGCCCAATTTAATTGTCAGGCATCAAGATCAAGCTGAACTTAACCAGAAAATACACAAAGGGTTATCAGGCTTTTAAAAGGTTTGTAATTGGTTATGACCAGTATATAATTAGAAAACCTGATCTGTGAAAAGGGCACACTTCCTGATCTTTGGAGAATAATCAAGGACAACAAAAACCTAAAATCAATAAAGACTGAATATAAAAAGGTTATACTTTGAGGAAAAGAGTGGCGTACTGTCATACAAACCAAAAGACTGCCAGGTTAACTTAAAGCCATCTACTGTGTGAGGTAAACTTTGCTTTTCTTTTCACATCAGTGGAGTTACCCACTCGGCGCGCCACTTCAGTCTTACAGAACAAAATAATCACGTTGCATATACATCATATCAGTTGACGTAATGGACGTTTGTTTTTGTAGTGGTTCAAGGGTTGTGCTGCCATTCCATGAAAGATTTCTGCCACATACAGCTCTGTTTGATATGCTTAGATACACAGCAAGCACACTGCATCGCTCCAGCACTGTCAAAATCTCACTGAAATGAAATCACAAGGGTACTGAAGGGTAAAGTCTTGTACATTTCACACCTGTTTTTTTTTCTTTTCTTTTTTTCTTCTTCAGATTTTTCTTTGCCTGACGCAGGAGCGTATATCTGGCCAGCCCTCCTGAGTTTTAATTGAAGTCCAGCACAAGACAAGCTGACAGAACGCTTGCTCTGTTGGCTTGAGGAGAGAGAACTTTTGGCAGTCCTGTGGCCGTTCACATCAGCTTAATGGGAAAGAATGTTAAAAGCACTTAACAAATCAGAACGCTGCAGGTGTGACCCTGCACATCACATCACAAATATCTGGGCTCATGGCTGAGCAACATAGTACAGTGATGATGTCTGATGGTAATACCATGTAACCGGATATAGACTACCTTCTGTTAACATATTCATATACCAGAGAATTTACACAGTCACTTTACCAATTACCAGATTTACCAAGTCACTTTAAACCAAGGTACAGTATTACCAGTTACATGCAAATAAATGATTCAATTTAACACAATAAACAAAATAAATAATAATTTATAAATTATTTAATAAGTATTTTTTCAATAATAGGCTAAATAATATTTTTATTTTAATTAATTTAGAAAAAAACATTAAATATATATTTCAAAACAAGGTATTAATGCTTAAAGGGATAGTTCACTCAAATATGAAAATGTGTTGTTATTTTACTAACCCTCAGCCCAACCAAGATGTGACTATTTTTTCTTCAGTAAAACAGTAATGAAGATTTTTAGCTAAAACTGTGGTCCTTGGTCATTCATAAAATGAAAGACAGCTGCTGCACTTTTCTAATAATTAAAAAAAGGCAACATGATGAACATAAAATGAATACCTTCGACCACTGACGATATATTGCAGTCTTAAGAAGAGAAACGATTGGTCTGTGCAGGAAACTGAACATTGTTTACAATTTCCTTAATTAGCCTCAGGAAATGGTCCGGAGTTGTGTCTGAATCATTCTTTTGAACTCGTTCTTTTTAGTTAAGCAGTTGAACAAGTTCAGTCCAAATCGGACTGAAACGTCTGAAACAGTTTGAGCAGCAAAGATCTAAAAATTGCTCAATCAAAACTCACTTTTGGACTGCTGGAAAGTCACTCTGACTCGACATAAGCCAATATACCAGTGTATATGATCCTATGCTGCTGGTTTTTCCAACTCATTCAGTGATTCGATTACTTCAACAGTCACTGCACTGAGGAAACAATTCCAACTTGGCCCGAAGACTGATGAGTGAGTGATATGCGCAAGCGTGAACCAAGCACTTGAATGGAAGGGTGAAATTAAAGTTCTTATGGTTTCTCATTGTTTATGTAAAAAGGTGAGCTGATGAAGACTAATTTATTCACTTCATGTGCTTTATTTGCATCCACTTTTATCACATTTAATAATACAAGTCATTGCATGATTACGTAAACTAACTAACTGAACCAGTTCATAGAAACAAACTGTCTGAAAGAACCAGTTCACAGAAAATAATCTGATTTCCCAGTTTGCCTGCAGGCTCTGGATTATAGGTAATAATAATGTTGTAAAATAATAATGCAGTTTCTTGCACTGACCTAAAAAACAACATGTAAACACATTGCCTAACACCACTACACCGTGTCTGCTCCGGATACGAGTGGCACGACGCGACAAAAGTCACTAGAAGCCATAACAATACGTGATGTAGACTATATACTGGATATGAGTCAAATCTCCTATAGTAAACTGATGCCTTGTTATGCTGCCTTCGTGTGCTATCGGAATTATGTTAAATATAATTTTCCTAGTTAAAATATTTTGCATGAACTTAAATCGTATTTACGACTGGGAGAGTTTCCGAGTTGGTGGGCCGTAAATTGTAAACATGGCAGAGAAGAGAAACACTCTAGTTCTGTAAAGTTTTAGTATTTTTTTCCCCCTCAACATATATACATTACATTCTGTTGCCATATTAATGTATATTAATAATCATTTGATGCATATTTTATGTATTTTATAGGGCTGCGCGATAAATCGCATACGTTTATCATGCACATCTTGTCAGTAAAGCCGGTTCTGTGATTAGTAGTAAATCTTAAAAGTAGTAAAAAAAAAAAAAAGGTATGAAAAGTGCTCTGAGTCGCTGCAGAACAAAAAAAAATTTAATAAAATTGATCAACAACAAAAACTGGAAATGTTGCTGGAGTCGGGCTTATTGAAAATGCAAACTGACAGGAGGCACTTTTAGAGTGATAAAACTTGCGGTTTCCCCAGTAACGGCTGTAATCAAATCAGCTCCGCTCATGAATGCTACTTTATCAGATAAAAATGAAAATGTCTTCTTAACCTTTTTGAAGATGGCCGGTTCCCTTCAAAGATACATTCATATAAAACACCCAAGCCGTGTTTTGTTTTTGAAACGTGCAGAGCTCATGTTTATTCAATGAAATCAAACGGCACAAATACATCAATGTATGGGAAACACTGTTAATGTATATCGAAATATCAGAAATGCATTAAAAAAATCATATCATTGTTACTGAAAAAAAATTATATTGCGATACATATTGATATTGAATTATTGTCCAGCCCTAGCTGGAGATTTACTAATAATCACAGAACCGGCTTTACTGAGAGATGCGCATGATAAATGTATGCGATTTATCGTGCAGCCCTAATATTTTACTCAGTTAAAATACTGTATTTGGTTGAAACTTAAGAATACTCAGCAAGATGACTATCTGCAGCATGGTGAACATATACAATAGCACAAATAATGTTTATATGGTTCTCAACAAATGAGATGCTACATTCAAATCCATTGGAAATTGGTTGAACATATTAAATACATTTAGGCTTTAATACAGTTTGGGTCCTTGGGTCCTGTTCTTTCTGATAACAAAGCACTTGAACACGACAAACTCGTAATTACAACTTCAAAAGTGGGAAGCAAGAAATATCCGATAGCATGTGAAGGCAAAATTAGTTCTCACATGTCTTAATGCAGTAGTGTGCAGAATGAAACTTGAGAGATTTTCAGTCAATAACAACTTACATTTCTGCCTGTTGTTCACAAATATCAATCATATGGCTTCAACAGACTTGCAATATAGTGCATCACATCCACCTTTTTTTCCTGGAGTTTTATCCTATTTAAATCTAGTCACCTGTGGTCATTTTGATATATTGTTCTTCAAAATATTTTCTCTGGTGCTGCACATGAGCATACAGGTTTGGAACGCAATAAAGGTGATTAAAAAATAACTGGATTTTCATTTTCGGGTGGACTATTCCTTAACAGGCACACATCATTCTACACCATTTTTAAGTGAATCGAAGGAACAAATGAGCACAGTGTTTATTAGGGAGGTGCTTTAATACCTCAGCATAACTCACTCAGTGACTCCCTTACTTTCCAGCCATCATCACCGCTTTGAAGTGAACTTCAGGATGAAATGCAGCAAATGTGCCGGCACAGGTAACACCATCTCCACATCAGAGGTATAAACACCAATGAGTTACATGGCCTCGCCAACCAACAGGGCCTTATTTGGGCAACAGTGGAGCCAGATCCCATATAAAGGCTCCCTGTAGCAGCCACTGCGGATGAGGACTGTGTATTTAACACCACACTACTTAATCATACACGCCGGGTATCACTAGATGAACAACCCACGGCTCTATCATCGTCCTTTCGCCACTCCTGTTTGGCGCATAACGCGGCACTGTGGCTTTGGCTCATTGAAAAGAGGTCATGAGAAATTTAATAGAACACGGTGGACACAGCATCATTTATTTCGCTGCTTACAGGAGGGAAAATGAAAACTATCCTTCTTATGCGCTCCGTATTTTAAGCTCATTAAGCTCGCGACGCAACACGGGTGGGAGGTGGATGTTCATTAGGATGTGATTAATTGTGATGTCAGCAATTTGGCACCAACGCAAAAAGACGCCTGCGTTTAGACTGCAAAGGTGTGGACAGATCTCGGAGACAGACTAAAGCAGGCAACGACACCGTATGCGAAAACGACCTCGTTTCGACATTGACTTTGCCATGCTGCCATCAACCTCTCTGTAACGACATAGACAGCACAATTACCCATTCATTTATTCAAGAAGCAAGTGCACAAAGAGCATTTTCACATGCACCGCCAAATCGAATTTAAAGTGTCGACGCCTTTTGCCGCCGTTTACTTTAAAGTGTAGTAGCTAATGACATGTGTGTGTGAGAAAGAAAGTGATAGGTGGAAATTGTGTGCACATTCTCCTGCTGTGCTGTGAACCTGCTCACTAAAAACAGGAAGATGGTGCGTCCACACTGCTGACACAACACGACATGGGCCTTACTGCTCTCAACCCAGTCACACCACGCCTCTCCAAGACACACGTAGGCCTGTCTGTCACCTGGGACGTCCTGCAAACCAACTGAGCACTGAGATACGTGCATCCTGGGTATTTTAAGGTCTGGTCTGGGATGTGTAAAATATGTACAAATAGCCGTGAGATTGGGCTGGTGTGGTTTTATATTAGTGTGAACCTCATATTTAGCTTCAGGTATGGATTTTCCTAAAGAGGTTTCATAACTTGCAAGGTGATGTAAATTAATTAGTGGTGGCAGAGTAATTAGGACATGTGCAGAGACTTCCCCACTGCTTTGATGAAAGTCCCAGCCTGTCAAACCTCAATGAGCCTGTGAGGCATCTGCAATTCACTGAATATTGGCACTGGATATGTGAGAAACGAATATATGTATGCACACCTCAGAGATTTAATCATACTAATCCGGCTTTATAATATATATAGGCTTGGAGATGAAAACAGATGCTCACATTTTTAATTTGTAAATTACTCAGTGTTTTTTTTTTTTTTTTTTTTTTCAATTCTGAAAGGAGGTTAGTTTGGGCCATTTGTGTATGTTTGTCCCTGTACTGACTTAACACTGATATATTTGTATATTTGCAGGATAAAGAAGTTAGTGAAATGATCTGATGTAATGCAAAAGAACTTTGACTTTTAAAATTAGACAATTTGAATATGACCTTTCATTAACATTTTTAGGTTTATTTATTTATTTATTTTAAAAAAAAATGCAAAAAAGGGAAGAAATTACATTTCAAATGTATGCATGCATAATAAATGTATGAATGAATGAATGAATAAACAAATAAATAAATAAATAACAGTTAAAAAAGTCATAGGTCAGTAACATTATTTTCATTATAATGTGTGATTTATAAGTTTATTCAAATTCTTAACTTATTTTGTAAGGATTTAAATAAGGCAGTGCTTTAAAATTAAGTTTGGGGCCTGAGGTAAGAAAATAAGGTTTTATCAATATTCAACATTAAAACTAAAAGAGCATCTATAAAATGTTAATCACACTAACTAAACTAAATGCTACAAATGGTACCATTTTATAATAATGACACAGCGTTATCACAGAGAAAGTAGAATATACTGTAAATTACAATTGAGATTTCAGAATTTCTAAATAAAGAAATGGGAAAAACACTACTTACCAAATCTTATTGGTTAATTCAGAAAAAGGGAAGATAAAAAACAATACACTGTTAGTGCTTTTATACTTTTTAAACCTTATGGGTGCTGTTAAATAAAGAAATTGTGGTTTACTTTGGTCGAATAATGTCTGCACCTGTAGTGTATAGTTTCATGATCTGAAATGAAAATAGTTAATTAGAGATGAATAAAACATGGTTTGACTATCAGTAGCGCAGTGCGGGGATCAAGTGCTCGGTTAAAGGATCTTCAGATCAATGTTATTGCGATGCACTCAGGTTACTGGAACACAACCGACAGGAAATGATGATCATTAATAAGAAAACGACTGTTTTACTCTGTGGGAGGCTGGCTGGGCTTGGAACGCTGATGTTCTGAGCCGCAAGCACATCAAGGGATAGGCCTTCTGTTGACTCTTTGATCAGTTTATTACTGTCCTATATGGTATATACACATTTATGCCATTAGGTGCATTTTATTATTTACATTTAGCATTGCTTTTTCTTGCTGTTCAGGGCTTTAGAAGAGGCCTAAAGCACATTTTTGGTTGATTTAGTATGGTAATATTCACATTTTATCTAGAACTGAACACCACAATCTCTTGTTCGTTTTCCATGGCTGGACCACTTGATCCTAAAAAAGCAAGGAGTGCAATAAATAGTGAGCATGTCCTAAAATATACTACAATACATCATTTTAATGGGATTCACCCACCATACACCATCTTTTTGCCGCAGATCTTTGCATTCAGCTGTGCGCTTTGGGCTTTGGGTGCACTCTAAATGTGGAAAACGCTGCAAAGAAGCACAGGGAATAACAACTACAGAAATGAGGTCATGTTCCTGGATTAGATACACAATGCAAAGGAGGAGAAACTACTAAACAACTCGCAAATCAGTATGAAACAGTATTCATAAAACATTGAATGTTTTTGCATATTAGATGAATTGTCCTTTGAGATGCAATTCAAATGTGAATTTTAAGAAATTAGGACAAAGTGTCTCATTATCCCCTACAAGAAGAATGAGAATAACTTATCTCCTTGGTGGAAAGAAAAAAATGCAGAAACACATGCTACTGTAAGACTTCACAATTATTTATAAATGTATAAATTATTTATACCTTATATCACTCAGTTTTTTTTTTTTTTTTTTTTTTTTTTTTTTTTTTTAACTGAAACTATGCAGATGGGGGTATTTATACCTGAAATAACATTTATTTCAATAATCCAAGGAAGCCATGTTGATTCATGCATGTTAAATTATATTTTTGATTAGAATAAAACCAGTTACCACATTGCTGGCATCTTAATCGCAGTCTAATATCAACAAAACATATTGATATATTCTCAGTAAAACAATATAGCGCAATCCAAACTAATAACACAATTTTGACAGAGATTGGGTTTCAACCTTAAATACACATAATTAGTCACGGGTCATGAAATAAAAAAAGTATTAAATGCACACTGAAATGCAGAATATGGATGTTTTTGTTCTGTTACTTCTCAGAAGTTGAACTTACAGTATGTGTCTAACACCGCAGCAGTGACTCCTGGGAAGGTACATATGGGAGTGCTTGACAAGGGGGTAACTTGATAAATTGTTTTTCTCTTCTCACTCTGCAGTTGTTTCATCACCTCGCAAAGGTTTGCTTTGCATATACTATGAAAAACAGCTATTGTAATTAAAAAGGTGGCACGGTTCACCTCTCAGTGCTGGTAAATTCTTACCAGGGGGGTTGGTTGGGGTCTTCATGCCCTCCACCTCCTCAGGTCTCTGCCTCTGAGACATCTGCGTGTATGACAGCGTGAATCAAGCCACCCCACCTCTGAGCACGTGTCACCTTCCAAAGTGAAAGGTTTATCGCCTTGGAAACACATCTGTAAGCATCGAGTCTGGCATGTTAAACATCCAGAAACGGTGAATAGAGAAGTAAGTAAATATGGTGCGTTTCTCCTTTGATTAGGGTACCAGTTGGCGTGCCTAATTGTGTTTGTTTCATTTGCCTGGGAAGAGATATCTCACGAATTTAAAGTTACATCTGTGCCCGCAAAGCTGTTTGTTGCTTAGCTGCAGAAGTTCTTGTGTTGTGACAACATTGAGGAATGTTAAGAAAAATTAAAGCAGCTTTGAAGCTGTTAGATAAAAGCAAGCGCAGGTGGACAGAATGAGTATGAAACCTGATCTCAGGTCTTTTCTTTTGATGTATGTCTGAATCCATCGGTTTCCACTGTAGTACATCTGTGTCGACCTTGGCCAAAGCTGGCACGGTCCCCTGGCGCACACCCCAGTTAACATGGCACTTGACCAAAGAATTGCACAGAAACTCACATCTCTGGAAACTCTCAGAGAAACTCGTCTCCTCCCTGGTAGACCAGTTGTCCCCTGTATTTTATTATGTTTTGATCAAATCTGAAGAAACATAATATTTTAATTGAATGTTTAGGGCCAAACCCCTCTGAGCAATAAATTCCCTGCATCTAGCTATCATGTTTCTGCAGTAATTACATTTGCATAAATGATGTTTGATGGAATTATCATGCAGGTTATTTGAGCACAGGATAGACACAGAGATAAGACATGCCGAATGAATACACAAATCAGCTTTGCCAATTAAAACCAACAGCAAATCAGTTACTATGTCAAAGAATGCGTCATATCCCTTGTTTACACTTAAAGACTCGCACAGTTCATTATAAAAATGGGTAACACTTTATTTTAAGGTGTCCTTGTTACACGTAACATGTCCTTATTATTATGATAACAATAAATTATACATAATTACATGCACGCAACCCTAAGTCTAACCCTAATCCTAACCCTAACCATATAACCAAGTACATGTAGTTAATTAATATTACTTAATACTTAAATGTATAATTACACTATAGCACAGACACAAAATAAAGTGTAACCTAAAAATGTTGATAGTGATAGTTTCAAATGGTAATAACATTGCAATAAGTGATTACCAGAATTACCATACGTAGAAATTGCCATAGATATATAATGACTGTATAATTCAGAACTATATATATATATATATATATATATATATATATATATATATATATATATATATATATATATATATAGTTCTGAATTACACAGCCATTCTGTCTCTATGACTGATTAATCTGGGAAACCCTCCATATGCATACACTTACCCTTCCTCTAAAAATAGACCTTATTAAGGGCAAAGTGATTAAATCAGTGAGAGGTTCACACTGCCAGATTCTTCTGGCCAGGGTCAGTGCCCCAGTTATTTTAAGGACGATGCAATTAGAGCAGTGTTAATTTACAAAGGAAATTCTTCTCCTGTTTAAACACTGGAGTCGTCCATCAACATCAGGTGTATAATTACAATGTATAAGTACTCGGTTTCTGCAGTCATCTGAATACAATAAGTCTCATGCAAGGGCCGCTATTAATGTGCCACTCAAACCCTGACACCGGGTCTGGACTAATGCAAGTTGCCCTGTCAAATCTGTAAGTAATGGGACAGGGTAAAGCGATCTACTGTAACACGAAGACCACTTGTGGCATATATACAAACTACTTCAAAGATTTAAAGTGGATGTCAGCTATTGACGAAGGCAGGATTAGAAGACAATATGTGCTTGAAGAAGAATAGAAACGCTACTGGACCTCAAAGGCTGATCTTTATTTCCAAAGAGACACAGGTTCAGCACAGCTTGTCCTACCTCTCCATTCAGTGTGGAAATAATGTCCACTGGAGACATGTCCATGGGGTTTTATGTTTTAATGGGTTTTAATCTTGACTTGATGCTCCTTCTACTGTGGAACACAAAAGGAAATCATTTGGAGAAACGTTTCTGTCCACTGAGCAAAAACCATATTAGACGCCACTGACTTCCATTGTTTGGACAATTTTTTTTTTTTTTTCAAAATATCTTCTTTTGAGTTCCACAGACAAAAATCAAAATGGTTTGGGACAATATGAGAGTGCGTAAACATCATTTTTTGGGTGAGCTAGACCTTTTCTGTGTTGCCGTGGCAAATGGAAGAGCAAATAATACCTGTTTCCAAACAGGTTTCTCAAAAAAATCTTTCATTATTCTGTTAAACCTGCACTACTGATGTTGAAAAGTGACAGATTTCCCAATGAAACAAATCTAAATCAATTTTCTATTTTGACTAGGTCTCTGTTTCTGTTGCTAAGGGGGGAAAGGTGTTTTACGCCATGTAAAACCAAGGTTGTATTTTATCCCTGAAGATGTTTGGAGACGAGTAGTCTGCTTAAAGGCCTCAGCGCTCAGCGATCCTATTAAGAAGTGCCTTGTAAGAGCTTTCCTCCCCTGCTCTCAGGAAATGGCTGCTGTAATGTCTTTCCCTCACTGTTTTGGAATGCTGCTCAGCTCCCATGCTGGGAAAATAAGTGAGAAAGAGAAAAATGATTAAATCATTTTTTCAGGGGGGGCCCTCTTATTACAACATTGGTTACATTGTCAAAGGCCGATTCAGTGCTTGTGTTACAGAGGCTGACTTACTTCCAGGGAGATTTTGAGCCCTGCGCCGCATGCAAAGGCAGCTAAAATACATCAGGGCACGAGTGCTACTTTGGGAGATTAAGGACTATTGCCGACTATGAGTGGCAAACGCAGGTTACGCTGAAAGGATCATTTGCAGCACACGACACTGCTGGAGACCGTAAACTTTTTCTCCCAGACTCCCCCGGAGCTCAGAATCTCTTCTTCCACCAGAGAACTCCCCATTCCAGCCTCCGTGGCTGAAAAATGATATCATAATTAGCAATCTGAGGGAAGGCTGATGTGCTATCTAAGTCCCATCTTAGCTTTTGTCGTGATTAAGGGCATAGTACGATGCCTGGGGGCAGTCTCCTCTTGTCTGAATGAGACAGATTGTATTACGGTCCCGCACCAGACAGACTAGGGCAGGTAGCCCATCAACAAACTGCTTTATGATGGCGAGACAGCGAGCACGCTAGCATTGTCAATGCTGGCAGCTCATGCTCTGGGTTTTGAGTGTCACGTCAAAGGCTTTTTCTTCCCTCATCTTTGAAATGCCGAACAGGAGGCTGTAACACAACTGCGCTGCTTGGCCAGCAAGGAAAAACAAACAAAAAACTTCAGTCTTGATTATCTGCCTCATCTGATCCAATTACCAGAGAGCTTTTACAATAATTCCAGTGTTATTTGGGGGATGGCGGAAGGCTCTCCGATTTAATGCTTCATTCAGATTAACTGGTGAAAACAACAGAATGCGAACGTCCCAACATGCACAATGCAGCGCAAGGTAATAGCAGGTAGACTACTAAATGAAGTACTGCAAGACCTTGCCTCTGTTTCAAAACTTAAAACAGCAAACTGTCTTCTATACACTGACTACATAGACAGCTACTCTCTTAAAAATAAAAGTGGCATCTCTAATATATTAGCATCTATGGTTCCATGAAGACACTTTACTATCCATGGAATCTTTCCATTGAACAAAAGGTTCTTTAGCTTATTAAAATTTTCTTCACAGTGGTTTTAATAACCATAACCTTAATTTTTTACCCATTATTAAATATTGAGTATCAGTTTACCAAACTTTTATGGTAAACTAATACTTTAAAGTAATTTCTATTAAAACTTGTATGCCATGTATTTGTAATTACACATTTGAAGGTGCAATATAGTACATATTTACTTTAAATGTAATATACAATGACAGTACAGTTCAAATTATAACCAATTACTTACATGTGCATTACTATGTCAGTCAACAAATAAAAATAAGTGTAGTTCTTGAAAGCCTGACAAAAGATTATTAAAACGTGATTCCAGTGTACTTTTAAAAAACATTTGACATCATTACAAAGTGCACTTTTTGAAAGTGTGCTTACATAGTCATGAAAGTATGAGTGTACATTAAAGATGTGGCTATTTAATTCACTAATATTATCTGCAAGTACAGTATATATATATATATATATATATATATATATATATATATATATATATATATATATATATATATTAATTGAGTTCTCAGTTATTTTCCATTTAAATTGCTGAAGATGTTTCACCTGAAATGACTAGATTAAATAGAGGAAATCAGAAAAAAAAAAAAAAAGATATTGAAGAGTTTTCATTAGTGATTGAAGACTAGAGTAGGTTAATTAAAAATCAACTTTGTCTCAAGTGCTTCTCCTAAAAAAAAAAAAACAACAACAACAACAAAAAAAACACTTAGATACTGATTTAATGTCACATTAGAGAGATCTAAAGTAAGATTTCTGTTGTCTTTGGAAATGTGTGAGGTATTATAGACATTAGCTACTTCTTAGCTAATTAGCACACTTTTTTGCATTGTGGGAATGTGGCAATATTTAGGATTATGTAGACTTCCTAATGCCCTTTAGCTGCTAAAAGTTAGTCTCCAATAGTGCTTGAGGAAGTGGGACTGGGCTACAAGATGGGCCACACTGTCAGTGGGTCCCCCACTGTGTGATTTAAATAGATGAATACACGTTCAGCAAGCACAACTTCTTCTGTCAAAGTCTATTAAAAGCAGTTTACATGTGCATGTCCGATTTGATGAATATGTATGCGACCTCTTTCTCTGGTGGCTGCCCACTTGAGCTCAGCTTGCATAAAGATGACGCTTTAACACGGCCAAGAAGCAACTCCCCTGTGCCTGGCCTGACCTTTCACTCTGTGGATTTAACTGGGGGATAATGGAGAGAGAAAGGGTTAGCCTTAAGACAGACAAGAGGTGGAGGCACTGATTTAAAATTCAGGTTCTGACACGCCTTAATGAAATAATCCCACCGAGCTTGTCTGTGTGCGTCTGGGGCGTATCTTGTAAAGGAACGAGGTAGATAATAATCTCCTTTGATTTCAACAATTATATATATATATCTGTTCTGGAAAACCCAGAGGAAATTGTAATTGCTCAAAGGTTGTTCTTTCATTGCTTAGGAGACTTAATTGAGTTCTCAGTTATTTTCCATTTAACTTTGCTGAAGATGTTTCACCTAAAATGACTAGATTAAATAGAGGAAATCAGAAAAAAGGAAAAAAAAAAAGATATTGCAGAGTTTTCATTACTGACTGAAGACTAGAATAGGTTAATTAAAAATCAACTTTGTCTCAAGTACTTCTTCTAAAATGAAGGAGACAATTAGTTAAAAATAAATAGTTTCAAGATAATTTGAAAAGAAATGTTTGACATCAAATTGAAACCTATGTCTTTTGATATAGTCTTGGTAGAGCACAGTTTAAGATGTTGCTTCTGAATCTCTGTAGTAAACGTGAGATGTTGAAAAAAAAATCTGAGATACTGATTTAATGTCACATTAGAGAGATCTAAAGTAAGATTTCTGTTGTCTTTGGAAATGTGTGAGGTATTATAGACATTAGTTATATATGTAGGCTGACATGTGTCAACTCATGCTTAATTGTTTAGACAGCTTATTTGCCTTATATAACCCATATTCTTGATTAAATACAGCTTGTACAATTGTCTCCAGCTATAAAATGAAAATGTCTTCCATTACAGTTGGATTATCTTCAGTAACCTAGTGCACACAGCACACAGGCAGATGTAATTAGAATCCTTAATAATTGTCACCTATTGAAAAACTAATTAAACAGTGGCCAAGGTCAAACTGGCTTTGGTAATTAACAAGGGAGCAGGCTGAAGGTAATGATCACCAGCACTGCAAGGGCACGTAGTGTGTGTGTGTGTGTGTGTGTGTGTGTGTGTGTGTGTGTGTGTGTGTGTGTGTGTGTGATCAAGTAGCTATAGAAACCTTCAGCAGTTCTTTAGTATAGCACATAATCTCAAAGTCATGTTATAACATGCTGTCGGTCCTCTTACTGTATTACTCCTCAACATCAAAACATGTAATTTAGTCATTTTCTATGCAAAACAATGAGTTTCACTCTGGAAACCACAAGCTTTATGGTAACAGTATCTTCTTTACTTTGAAAATACATTTCAAAGAGGACTTGAGGTAAAACTGGAATGTAATATACTTACATACCAGCTGCAAATGGTGGGCTGTTGTTAGCTTAAGGATCCCTTGTGAAAAAAAGAAGTGCACTTATTGTATTGAATGCACATTTGTAGTGTACTTCAAATCTTAAAAGTAAATTTAAAAAGCTGTGCTTACAGACAATATAATGCACTTTCATGACTGATTTTACTTTAAAGTACAATTGTTTTAATACAATTCTGACATTATTTAAAAAAGTACATTAATATTTATTTTGATGACTAAAATATTAAATACATTCTAAAGCACTAACATACCAAATGCCATGCAAAAAACTTGATTATAATTGTAACTATAGTGTGTTATTCAAAGTTAATATATTTTAAATATACTAAATTGTAACCTCAATAGTTAAAACATTATATATATATATATATATATATATATATATATATATATATATATATATATATATATATATATATATATATATATATATATATATATATATATATATATATATATGGCATACAAGTTTTAAATATATGGCATACAAAATGACGTTATTCAGTATAGAAAGTGCATTTTAGTTTGCAATAAAAGCAATAGTCAGTGAATTACGCAGTAATAACATTTTATATAAATCGAAAATGTACATTTCATGTAATTGCTATTGTTTAAAGTATTACTCTTTCACAAGGGGAGCTACAGTATTCATACCTGGTCTGACTTTTCTGAATGACTTTTGTTAGTGTAACCTAATGCAGTCAAGCTGATTAAGCGAAATAATTATTAAATACTCCATGAAATCTGAATTTGACCATGGCAAAGTCCAGTCTAATAGGCCACCTACTGTAAATGTTAGTGTACGATAGCTTAGACAAGATGTCACACGCCTCTCCTCAATAACACATATGATTTGATACAAAAATAAGTATGAGGAATGGTGATGTTAGCCTATAAGCACATCAATTACAGATCATGACTTCCCATTGTCAGAGTAAATGAACCCCTGTCCCTTTGAGATAAACCTCCATTCCCAGTCAGTAACATCCTCTGACTTTCCCAAAGGCTCAGCTGGAAGGAAGTGAGAGAGGGGAAATTACACTTGTCGCTATTAATGTCCCAACGCAGACGTTTCCCAAGCACTGAGGGACAATGTGCTTTCTGTGCCTGTCCGTGACACTGAAATGGGGCACTTTGTGTGTGGTGGCACCACAAGAGAAAACATAGCCGCCGGACCGGCGGCCCATAATGGGCTTCAGCAGTCAAGTATGTCACACTTATCTATATTTTTGTGTACACAAATAAAAGGGGAATAGTTGGGCCATTAGTAATAGAGGGGTGCACACAGGAAGTGCAGGGTTCAAATGGGCAAAGCCATGCAAGCAGACTCCCGCGACCCATCCGTTAGCTTGTCAGAGCCCAGTTACTTCACACTTATTTCTCTGCAGCGCTATGTCATTTATGATTAGCTGAGCAACTCACTAAAGGCCGTGGTGTCGGACAGCCAAATTCCTCTGGACAAGATTTGTTTTCTTTCCCATTGATCAGTGGAGGCCGATGACTGATTCTCAGCAAAGCTGAAATACTGCAGATATTTTCTTTAGAGTTTAGCCATGAGGACAGAGCGAGGGGAAAGACACAGGGTGGAAAAAAAAGTGAGGTATAGTCTCAAGGACAAGTCTAGCCAGACAATTCAAACATTTAGTTAGCTTGTTGTCTGGAGCACTGCACTGTGACTCTTTAAAGCAGACATATCATACTTTTTGTATTACTGAATTATTTATTTTCCTCAAGGTTATTGCACCAAAAACAGTTACAATGTAGTTTTATCACCATTGTTCACCCTCTCTCTGACCTTAAGAATTAAACAGGCATATTCTCAGATGTTTCCCCTAAAATTTCTTACCAGACACAGGATTTGACATACATTTTATCTTTTTTATTTTTATTTTTTTTTACTTGAAATAACATGAAAAATTGGTAACACTTTAGTATAGGGACCAATTCTCACTATTAATTAGTTTCTTATTAGCATGCATATTGGCTGTTTATTTGTACATATAAAGCACATATTAATGTCCTATTCTGCATGACCATATTTTAGATCCATTGATCCTACTCAGTAACTAAACATAACAACTATACCTTACTAAGTATAAATAAGCAGCAAAATTACAAGTTCATTGAGGCAAAAGCTATAGTTAATAATACGAACTGAATCTGAATATATATTTTGAAAAAGTGTATACATATAATTAAATGTCATAACATTAAAATATAAGTATTCATTATATTTACTCTTCATTTAATTTAATTTCTGTTTATGAGAAACAAGATATCCAAGAAATGCATCCATTCTCCAACATCTTGTTCTATGTGGTCATGTATGTCTGATGTAAGTAGGAACTTTTACATTGCAAAAGTTACAATGTGTTGCTTTAAGGGAATTTTATTCTTCACCATAAAACCCCTTTTAGAAGAACTGTCACACAAGACACAGACCAAGGTGTATCAGAATAGCGGAAAAGAGGATAACTGGAATGCTGCAGCCACACTGAGGACACTGACCGCGGTGACCATGGTGACCTCAGCATGTGCTCTGATTGGTCAGCGGCTATCCAGGCTGGCAGATATTGCAGCCATCCTTCCTCCTTTAATAAAGAAGCAGCGGTGGTAATTGCCGTCTGTGAGGAGTCCATTATTCATGTAGATATCCAATAAAGACCGTGGGAGGGGATGGAGATGCGGGCTGAACCCGTACATGTTGATCCATATGATTGATTTTTCCTTCTCCTTCCAAACTCAATTTTTCATATTCAATGAGCGACTTGTAGATTGCATCAGTCAATACAGATACGTCTCAATTAAGTCTCACCCAGGAGCTCTCAGGGGTGGAATTCATGGGTTAGGGTGGGCTTCCCAGCCGCCTGCAGATTCACAGAACCACCCGTAGCGAAAAGCGGAGATAAAAATGACAAAAAACAGGCTAAGTGTTGAGCCATGATGTATTAACATTGAGATTAATTATAAACTCATTTCTTGGCACATTTCTTCCCCTTTATTAATTACAGACTCTCTCGGCTTGCAGAACTAAACTGTGTATTAATTCTCAGACGTGGAGGACTGTATATCACTGCTCCAGATCTCTTTTCCTTTTCTGTACCGCTCAGCATTTTTTCCTCGTGGACCGTAGAGGATCATTTACAAACATGACATGGTGGCCACAGTGTTCACTTGTGTACTTCATCTTTCCTGCCCCTGAATGGACAGCTATTTTCCTCCAGTCCAAGGGCACAAAGAACATGGTTCGTGCAGAGAATAAATGGGAGTGAGTTGATGGGAAATGGAGGAAGTTTGGTTTGGTGTAATTGTGCACCAAATACACAGGCACAAGTCAGCTCTTTCCGAAAGACGAAAAAAGATATGGAGAAAGGGAGAAACTTTGCAACGGGAAACTATAACTATAAAGAAACCATAAGCACTTTAAGATGTCTGTGGCATTGCGGAGACGGATACATTCATTTGTGTTAATGCTATGAAGTCACAGAGGGTCTGCAGCTGGCATCCTTTTACAAACACATAGATTCTTAAAGCATGTTTGATGTTAAAATACTTTCTTCTGTACTAGTATTGTATGCGCTGGGAAGGGTTTAACTAAGTCATTTGTAGGGTGACTCCCCCATAGACTGTAAACACTGTGGCTTTGTGGTGCATGCTGTTTGTTTGAGCGGCCTGAGATAGCGACATTGACTCGAGCAATGACGTGATTATGGGGTGGGACTATCTGTTTGTCTTGTTTGGGACACCAGTTTAAAAACAGGCACTATTTTGATGAATTCAGAAACTACAGATGACAAATGAAATGTTGTTTTCCTTCTGTAATATGAAAAACTGTTTTCCTTCTGTAATATGGCATATTTAAGAGCGAAACAGGATAATCAGTGGGGGAAAATGTAGGGGACTTCATTCCATTCTGGCTGAAAAAGAGAGAAAAAAATATTAATCCTCTCTATGTTAATGCTGCTTTTTCAAATACATTGTTGTTTGGTATTATTATGGTATTATTACAGTAATGTTAACCGACATTAAATATGTGTGTTAACTATAGACAGGGTGCATTAACTATGCTAAAAGAATGACTAAATAGCTATTTGGCTACTAAAACATTATCCAGTAACCATGTCAGCCAAAGATTAATATTGTTTTAGAGGCAAAGCAATTTCTGTTATATACTGAAAGATTACCAAGATAAATACCCTTTTAAATACCCATAATAACATGCACTGATAAATTGTACCAAAACAGGACATGTGTATTCAGAAACTCTATAGAGTCAATTTAGATTTTTCCATGTTTAAATCTAGAAGTCTGCTGATTTATCCCCAAAATGAGCAAAGAAAATCTGAAAGAAGGGAAGGAAAACAGAGAAAACACTAAAAAGGAGAGAACGTGAACCTCTTTCCATCATGTAAATTATAAAAAAACGACAATTAAATAGAGAAAAAGGAATGTGCCTTCTTTTACAGGAGGACACGAGAAAACCATGACAGAAAATCGGTGCATGTATGTACTGAATAACAGTAAGTCCAGGTGTTGTTTGCTGCATACAGTATCCAGGATGACATTCAAGGCTAAAATGAAAATTAGATGTAATTATTTTCCGCAATATTACTTTCATATATGCAAGTCTTTGTGAGGATTCATCCTGACAGAATCCACCCGTGTCCTAACAAATATTTTCAGTCTGTAAAAGAGAGGCACTCGTGAGGGAGACCGATGAAAGCAGGCCTCTGGGAAAAAGGGAATTACTGTATTCAGGGATACTGTACAAAAAATAAAAATAAACCAAATAAGAAAAAATTGTGCTACATTGCGACAGATTCATGAAACAATCTGTGCTGAAATGTGATGCACATCTGTCAAGATTAACTGAAATGATTAAGGATATTATTAACAATCCCTTTCGGCTGCTTTGAAAGGATCTGCAGAGTGGAAGGTGCTACACAGCCAAAAACAAAACAAAGTTTGCCTTTCACTTTCACACATTTAGCCTTTATAGTTCCTTTGGTGAGTAGTAATAATAATATACATTGTACTTTATCAGTATTTTCTCACCATGGACACTGAATAGAGATTTAATACTCATCAAATAAGATTATTTTTTTATGTTTTTTTTATTTTTTTTTTATTGTAACATCTAAATTAACTAGTCAAAAATATTTATCAACCTAAATACTTTAATTAACAAAATAAATATTCGTGGGTTAAATCATGTAGAAAGAGTTCTTATTGTAGCCAAGAAAACATGATTCCTTTTGATATGAGCTCTTTAATGGAAGAAGACAAAAAAGAATGGGGGTCTAGGAGGAGGAGAATGGATTCTTCCATCGCACTGCTGTCTCTGGGAGGCGGCCACTTAATCAACTTTTACCAGGTGGTGCTCCGGCAATGTCCAATATGCAGCGCTTGTTATCTTTCTCACAGCCAGCCCGCTCATATTTCCTTTGACATTCAGCCCCAAAGACCCTGTCCTATATGTTGTTCCTCTCCCTCTCTCTGTTCACTCTTTCTCTTTTACGGGCGAGAGGAACGCGGGGTCTCCTTAGTGATTTATAAACATACACATAATAAATGGCCGTCTGTAGTTTAAGCAGTGATGAAGCATTCTGTGCTTGGCCGCCAAGCTCTGACGTGATTTAAAGAGCTGACATTTACAGCAACCAGGCCTATTATTCAGAGTGACTGTCTATGTACAGACTATATTTCACGATGGGCTGCATGGAGGTGAATGTGGACCGGTCCGGCTCAGTGTCATAGTCAGTTCATAGCCTCTCTATCCCAGGCCCCTGGACAGGAACCCCCTGCTCGGTGGGAGTCACAGCCAAACAAGTACTTGGACTCTCAGCTAGCTTATTATCGCTAAGATCTACGTAGCGCAATGAGAGATAACGACACTTTGCAAAAGAATTACAAGGAAAAAAGCTGCACAGATAAATTTTTAAACAGATAAGGGGATAATCCAGCTGTACAGTTGCACAGCTGTGTGCGGGCATTTGCAGGAAACAACCTCTTTCACAATGATAATCGGTGCATAAAGTAATGCAAGTCTGTTTTTCGCTAATCCACCGTTACGTGGTCCACGCTCCCCGTTCAAACATGGCTCTGTATTTATGGTCTTCTCAAACAGCAGACCTTAGCCTTTCCTAATCAAGCAGAGGCAGACATGGTGAACTTCATGAAAGAGTGACAGTGTCCTTGCGAGGACTCTGCGTCCTTCCATGAAATTTGTCGACTCGGTTTTCAAACATTTCAGTCAAACGTCTGCCAGACGTCCTGGTCGTACCTCTTCTCAAGTTTCCATTCGATTGGTAGGGAACACAAAACCACAGGACAGACCTCATTTTCACGGCGCCATGTCCCGTACATGAAAATCAATATAGCTTAAAGAGAAAACACTCATTTAGTGTGTATCTAAAAAGTTGGTGTCGCTCTTCCGCCTCCGAAATGAACCCTTTGCTCACAAAGTGAGTTTTACTACACAAACTTGCAGGCTGTGACATGGTGATTGGTGGTGTTTTCTGGACAGGAACAGTCTCTGGAACTGCATTACAGGCTCTTGTAACTTAATTCCAGCAGCTGAGTAAGGAAATAATTGAATCGTGCTCCGAAGATGGATCCAGAGAACAGGTCGCAGAAATCGGCTTTGTCCGCTATCTGGCTTAACTCACGGGAGATTAGAAGCTAACGATGAGGCTCTGTTGGCATGGAGGCTGATTGTTCCTGTGTATCTGAAAACTAAAAGAGCAGCCTGCGGCCACTGGCCGACCTTTCTGCAGATTAGAGCAGCCACGTTTTACATCTCGATAGCACCTTGAATTACGCAGGCTTGTTACTCATACCGTCTCACAGCCTCCAGTGTCTGCTGTCTACAGCTTTCTCATCTGTATTCGGAAGTCAGGGCAGTTAATGGAGCTGAGTGCTGGTATCAGCCAACGGTGTTTACTGCTAACTCGACCAAATGGAAGGGTATTTCTAATATGATAATGTGACCCTCGGAAGATGGGGGTTACATTTTGGTGAAAAGAAGTCGTTTAGTGACACCAGCTTTAGCTTCAGAAAAGCAGCGTTGCACTGCTCACTCTGAGGTGAGCTTTAATGAGGTAAAACAGCTGTCACGTTTTATTACGCTGTAAGAGTTTCGTGTTTTGCCTGTGGGTAAATTCAGTTCTCTGCCACCCATGGAGCTGGGAAGGAGGTGCCATATCTGTGTGTGTGTTTATGGAATCTTAGTCAGGTAACTGTGGCAGTTCAGTCAACAGGGTCCGAGTCGGGGTCGTGACTTTGCTGGGAGTGGAACGAGACTGAGGTTACCCCACAGGGAGGCTTGGAATGCCCCCAAATCAGTGAAGTGCAAGCAAACGTTACCCCACACTGACTTTACATTACAGTGACCCTGCATGAACCCTGCCCGATCCCCACAATTAGCATCTGAAGAATTAAAACAGTGCTGAAAGAAAAAGAAAAAAAAACAAAAAAACATGTCATTATGAGTTATATATAAGAGTAGGCCTAAATACTAATTTTCTGTTATTCCACTAATGGGCTAGTAACAGTGCACAGCTACATTTTGGCCACTTGTTTACCCAAAAATACAGTATTTGTAGTTTTAAGAACATGAATGTGAAACTACACTGAAACTGTCAAGTGGATGCAATGTTAAGTACTCTTGCAAGATTTTAAACACAATTTCCAACATGGACATAAAAGTATAAAATAAAGGTTCTCAAAGAACATTTCGGTGAAGAGTTTTTGAAAGAACCATTTTTTTTTCCTAGTGTGAAGAATATTATAAGAACCTTTTTTCCACTCTAAGGAACCTTTTGCACAATTGAAAGGTTACATGGATGCTAAAGGTTCTTCATTGAACCGGACACCAATAAAGAACCTTTATTTTTAAGAATGAAGGGTTAAAATTTCTTTCTAGCTACAAGCAGGAACATCTCCCTCCAAGACTGTGTGGTAGCTTGCAATATTCTTGCCCAGAAATAAATGATACCGAAACAAGAAGTGGCACATAAATTAAAGTGACAGTGTGATTGATGACTTAGCAGCCAAGGGAAAGGATGTTTGCAGCATTTGAGGGGGGAGAGGTGGGGGAGACGTAGCCTCGTGCGGCTTGCAGGGAGTGGAGAGCCATCAATCCCAAGCTCCCCTGTGCGGTGAAGTACGCCCCTGAGAGGAGTGGCTCTGGGCTTCTGCCCATCCACTAAATGAACTGCATGCAATATTAAAAGATGCAAAACGAGTCCAGGCTGGACCGCTCCCAGGAAAGCCCACTGGCAACTGACCCATCAGCTACCAGGGGAAATAAACAGCTTCCGAACTCGTTTTCTCCTGTCTGACATTATTCTTTTCTTTTGTTTTGTTCATAATGACTCGCTTTTTTATGATTACGCTCTTCCTTTACAAAGGAGAAGACCACTTATTGCTTCTTTAATGATCCAAAACCTCTGTCCTGCTGGAGAAATCCAGCCTAAATTCCATGATGGTCTTACCTGGCTTTAGATGGGCAATGTTGGTCTGTTGCTCACATAGACCATATGCCCACCTTATGTTATGTTAGAACACACATCATAGTTTGATTCATCTTTGGAGACAATAACTAACTAGTCACAACTGTTTTACAAAAAATCTAGTTCCAACCATGTTTGTTTTTACATGTTGTTTACAATTTTTTTGTTGGAACTGTGGTTTCAGGAAACATTGACATTTTGAACTATGTTGGTAACGAGAACCTGAAACCATAATTGACTAACACTGCTTTTGGGAAATGAACCCCTGTTTTTTTTTTTTTTTTTTTTTATTTAGTTTTTTTTTTTTTTTTTGCAGATAAACCCATCTGGCCAGCTAAAACCACTATTAGAGAAGCCAAAATGCTTTGTACTTTTAACCAACAATAAACTGGTCAACTGGGCTGTTTATAAAGAATGAAACATCACTGAGGGAATCTGCACAGCAGCGCAGTAGTTAATTCCTCTGCTGCTGTCTGTCAGATACGGGCGGGTTAGTGATGATGATGATGATGGCTCATGCAGATGAGAGATGTAAAGGTGGAGGTTGGGGGTTCTCGCTGAAGCACTTAACACTGCAGGTGTTTGTTTGGGGCAGTGTTAATGAAACAAAGAGCCTGGATGAGATCAGCATTCACCTCTGAGAGTGTTACGCTGCTTTTACAGCATCTGAGAGAGATGAGAGCAGTGATGGTAGGGCAGTCACCATGCAGTTTGCTTTTTACTGCCCATTCTAACAGATGAACAGCATCAATCTTTAGCTCGCCATCACGTCGTGGCTACATGTCTGAGGAGGGGGTCTCAGCTCACAAGTAAAAACAACATGCAGCAATTCACATAAAATGAAAAAACACAAGCAGGTCAAATTTGTATTACAAATTAATATTAATTGAGGGATTCTATTTTCAATAAAGACAATTATTTTTATTTAAGTTTATGAAAAATAAGATTTGTTTTGCATTATTATGTCAATATTATTTAGTTTTACTTTTGAGTGCCCCCCCCCCCCATTTATTTTAAGAGATTTTAATAAACTGCCATTATTCTCAGTAGTAATACCATTTAGATTTGTTTTACTGAAATTCAATGTTTTCATTTTCTTAAATGTAAACAAATAGAAGGGACACTACCAAACACTACCATAATATATATAAATTTACAGATACAGAACAACAGATTCAATTAACTGATTTAAACGGAATGACTGAAAAAAAATAATATATATATATATATATACACACACACACACACACACACACACACACGTATATATTGAATGGGACAAAATTATAAATTTTTCTTTTATTATTTTATGGCAAAAATCATTAGGATATTAAGTAAAGATCATATTCATATCTCGGTCAAATATTGTCCTATCCAAACAAATCCAAAAAAAAATAAAATAAATTTGTTAAAATATTTTTCTATAAAAATATTGTAATTGTTGGAAAGCTTATTTATTTGATAAATCTCAAATCTCAATCTCAAAAAATGTACCCTTATGATTGCTTTTGTGGTCCAGGGTCACATGTATATGAATATTTAACGTGAATAGTAATTTTGCATTACAATAATATGTTTTTGAAGGAATTATGCAAAAATGTCCTGGAGATAAATAAATAAATACAACCAACCAACCAAACAAACAAATGTACATACATAAATACAGACATACATACATAAATTAGACTGGCAAATGTTCTTGACAGTTTTCAACAAGATCATAAACAAACAAACATTTATTTTTCTAATGTGCACACATATGTGCACATATTACCCTAACCTTTATACATAATAGACGTAAACTTAACTTAAATTCCAAGTGGGCAAAGGTTTACATCTGCCATCCACCAGCATGAACTGTCTGGCAATGACTGTATAGTCGAATTAAATACTATGGCATTTGTAAACTGGCACAACATGCAATTAGTAGTTGTGCCTTTCTGTATGTACACACCACACTTTAAAAACAAACACAAAGAAATTTCTGTAAATATAAAGTGTTCTGAATTATACATTCCTGGCGTCAGAGACAAATTGAGATGGGGAATTCTCATAAATCAGCAGCAGTGTTCTCCTGCCTGCAGAGGAATTGCCTGGTGAGCAGACGTGATTTAAGAGTGGGTTCAGGCTACAGCTCCACTCTTCCATCCCGTGGGAAACAACAAAATCCCAGCGCTGCTTCACACTTATGCTCACACAGTCTGTTGTGTAGAGAACAATGCACAGATGACAACCAGCACTTTATATGTTCTACTGTGAACTTGTTGTTATTTATTTATATATCTGCTTAAATGCATCTTTCAAGAAGTACTGTGTGGTGATACCATAGTACACACACAGTATAAGATGGTATTATGGTAGTGATTCATTACAATACAGGCGTTCCATGGTGTGTCAGTTTTGTGGAGTAACTAGTTAACGTAACTAAACTCACTTACATATCTTTTATAGTGTTGGAAAGATTCATTTCAGTGAATTAGACCCATCTTTTCATTCTCATGCATTTTAGCTACTTGAATATTGCTTGTTCCACAGCTATGCATATTGTAACCATGTTCATACTTTTTAACTGAATAAATGGAATTTATAAATGGAATTTACGGATTTATGCGGATTTAACACAATTTAAATAAATGCATTTTGAAAATATGATTTTACAATTTGAATAAAATCAAATAGATGCAAGTAGTTGATAATTAACATTTTCTGAGTAGATCAATTTTACCTGCTTCTTGTCAGTTTCATGACTGACAAAACCATAACAGGTTTATTAATGTTAAAACTGTAAATTTCTATGTAATTTTATATGCCATTCAAATACATGTATCTTACATTTAGGCCATAATTTGTGTGTGTGTGTGTGTGTGTGTGTGTGTGTGGTCACATAAACAAAGAACTTTAGTTTTGTAGTTTATATACTGTGTGTATAATGACTTTATTCAACAATTCCTCTCCTGTGTCTCTCCAAATCAGCATAGGGCCATTTTGGGTATTCTGAGCAGTACACAGGCGACGTGCGCTCTTCTGTATGCACGCGCTGATGGCAGATGGACTATTCTGATGATGCTTTTCATACTTTCCTGGATCATGACACTGTTATTTATTTGGCAGTCTATGGGACAGTCTCAAGCTTCCCTGTTTTCATCCAAAATATCTTAAATTGTGTTCCGAAGACGAAACGAAGCTTTTACGGGTTTGGAACGACATGGGGGTAAGTGATTAATGACAAAATTTTCATTTTGGTATGGAGTAACCCTTTAATACAAATGTACTTTTCCAACTGATATTCTTTAGATGTCTTGTACCAGAAATGTTTACAATTACAATTAAAATCTTCCTCTTCCCCGTAAAATTATATATTTTTTAATTTATCTTAAAATTATTTAAAAGCACAATGCATTAGGTACTGTTCAGTAAGAAATGATTCACTTTTTATCTCTGCATACTTAAAGACAGAAGAAAAAGAAACAGAAAAAAAACTATTTCCATATTTCCATGGCAAAATCAACATTGTCCCACCACAGTTTTTAAAGCTTTATATACATATATATATACACAGTATATATATATATTTATATATATATATATATATATATATATATATATATATATATATATATATATATATATATATAAACCACTGAACAAATATACAAGCATCATTTAAGAAAAATTAACAAGAGATACAATACATAACAAGTCAAAAACACACACAGACATAGGTATGCATACGGAGATGTCTGTATATAGTCTCCTTAAACCGGTGTGTAGGTAAAAACACTAGCTGGTGGTATTGTGGCCGTGGCCTTGACCCTGATCTGTAGGACACCTGTCTGTGTGCTAGACATTCCCAGCAAACATCAGCACAAACCCTGCCATAAATCAAGCCCTGCCTGAGCTTCTGTATTTATTCAGTGATTAAAAAGCACCAGGAAGAGTGCTAAGCCAAGGCTGACAAAAACCTAATGAGACGGGACACCATCGAGACCCGTTAATGATTTACTCGCTTCTAAACTGCCCAACATGTGGGAATCCACAAGTATCACCCACACAATCACGTCTATTCACACTCTTAAACTATTCCAACTATTAAAGAGTTCAAGAAACTCATTAAATACTTGTCATTCGTATCATAACAAATGACGGCAAATTAACCAGTGTGCATGTGGGCGGCGATTAGGTGGATATGTCAAGTTTATAATTGAGGGCTCTGCCAAATGACAACTGCACTTGGTGAACTGGTGCTATTTTAATGCTCTTTGATAATAAGATAATTGTGTGCTAATGAATATCCACATCTGTAACAGCACGCACATTAAAACTGATACCAGATAACACAATGAATCTGACACCTTGTTAAGACCTTATACTGCTATAAAATAGCTTTATCAAGAGGACTTTCATGCAGTTGTTAACATACAGTATGAAACGTCATTGGTACAAATACAGCAGACAGAAAAAAACTGTCACACTTTATATTAAGGTCCAATTCTCACAATAAACTACTAATTTGCTGCTTATTAATAGTTAGTATATTAGTTGTCATGTTTAGGTATTGAGATTAGGGATGTAGAATATGGTCATGCAGAATATGTGCTTTATAAGTACTAATAAACAGCCAATATATTAATAATATGCATGCTAATTAGCAACTAGTTAACAGAAAAATCTATGATTTCTACATGTGTTAAAATGTGATATAACATTAACATTATAACGTGATATATATATATATATATATATATATATATATATATATATATATATATATATATATATATATATATATATATAATATATAATATATATATAATACATGAAGAAAGATCTAGAGTCCATCACTCAATCAGAGTTTTGGTTTGATTCATTGAATCTTAGAAATAGCTTAACTTTATCTTACAAACTCCACTCCCACTTTTTCTATTTAAAATCAAAGACTCTATTATAGCGCCTTAACACTAGCATATTTACAGTTGCGAAACTACTCGAATGACAGTCTTCAGCAAACTTAGTGGCCAAATAGTGTATTCAAAACATTACAGTGTTTCTCAATTTTATATCACCAGCAATATCATTGCAAATATAACATGAATATTCATGATGTCATTCAGGAAGTAACTGAGGAGGGGGATTTTTTTGCAAGAAACAAATGACTCTAGATGAATAATCGAGGCCTGATATAGCCTGATCCAACTATCTAGAAAAGTAAATATTTTGTTTGGGCTTCAGTAGTATCAGCTGGTTTTACGGTACTAATGGCATTTTTATTGACCGGACTCTTAATGGGAGCTGGGGAATATTTGATGCTGCTCATTTAAAGGGGACGTGAGTAATAGACAAATCAAACCAGACCATAAAGCCTCAGTCAGGAAGAAAAAGATTTCATCTACTGCTCATGCAGGCGAAGAGAGGTCAGGTGATCGAAAACAGAAAAGAAAAGAGTCTGAATGATTAAATGCATTAATACTGCACACAATAAAATATACCTTGTTTTACTCACCCTCGCTGCAAAAAAAAAAAAAATGCAAATGCAAATAGAGCATCTGCGCTCCACAACCCACCTCCCGTCCTCTTCTGGTCATCAGCGAGCGAAAAAACACAACAAAGGGCCGTTTCTACAATGACCTTGGCTGTGACATCATGTGCCAGCAGAAAGAAATGAAGCCATTAGACTGAGGCAGCGGTAGGCTATAAATCAAGCTATTTTCAATAAGCTGCCTTAATGGTCATCCATCATGGAGGTGCGTAAGGCAGGGCGAGGCGAGGTCCAGCTCGGCAGAGCGGCCCGGGCAGACCAGAGACATAAACAATAATAATCCCCATCTGATGGCCCTGCAGGAAATTTAGGAACACGCTCCTGCCTTTTGTTTGTCAACGGTCATATTTAGAGGGGAGGGGAAGAAATGGATTCTCATTATCAGCAAACACAAACACGCATAAAGGTGCATTGTAAAACTGAAGACAGATGATAGTAGAGGGGTCAGGACGATGAAGGACACGACCGAATGAAAGTATTTGATTTACGGGAGGGACAGACACGGCGAAAATAGACTGAAATCAAGATTGACTGTTTGCTGGCGTATCAAACGAGCAGCAGGTGCTTCGTGGAAGTTTGTGACACATGATGGTTTATATTTTCCAGTTTGAAAGCTGCCCAGAGGAAATTTTATCACTCAGATACTCTTTCATTGCTCAGAATAGCTTAATCACTTCACCACACTTTAAAATCTTTCATATGCCAAAACTAGAAGTATAGAAATAGAACAGAATTACAAATAAGACAACTGTTGTCCTTCAAAGTGTATAAAGACTTAAAATTATGGTCAATCAATGCTTTACATTAGGGAACATATATTCGCTGTTATTCAAGAGTTTTCCTTCAGTAAACTCCTAATAACTCCTTATTAATTGTTAGTAACATGGTAGTTATGTTTAGGGCTTGGGTAGGGTTCAGGGATGTGGTCATTCAGAATAAATCATTAATATCTTCTTTATAAGTCTTAGTAAACAGCCAATATGCTCGTAATATGCATGCTAATAAGCAACTAGTTAATAGTGTTCCCAAACCTAAAGTGTTGCTGAAAATTCATACCAAGTTTTCTGACTTGATCTTTGGAATATTTTCAGATGAAAGTACAGTTTGAAACATTGTTGAGATCTCTTCTAAAGAAGAAACAATAAATCTTTCTTTCTTAAAGGAAAAATCTAAAATGCAGGACACTCTCCCTTTTAATCTAATCGCAGAGCGGAGAAACAACTGAGATATTCAAAAGATCTCATCTGAGGTTTTTCTTCTTCTTCTTCTTATGAATGAATGAATTTCTTTCCTTTAAATGTAAATGGTTGGGAAATGAGTTTGAGATCACAGGCTTTTAACAGTCTTTGGTATCTTGGAAAGAGCACAATTTGAGACATTGTTGATATTACTGGGTTTTTCTTCTGAAGAGTACAATTTGAGAACCAAGGGGCTTTATCTTAGATATTAAAATAATCTCTTCACCCCCCCCCCCCATTGATGATCAATAAGAGTGTGTTGCGTATATAAGTTACATTAAAAGCTAGATTAGTCTTATATTAATTCTAAAGATAATTCAAGAAGAAGAACTCTGTGAAAACTTGGATTGTTATAAGAAAACAGCCGATGTTGATGATAAGCTAGTTTTGACAAGATCACTGGACATTGTTAAGGACCTGGATGGCTGCACAATACTGCTCTGTTTTCTGGTCTGGAGAGCTCTGTGTAAGCTCTCTTTGGCGCTCTAGGGAGAGATGTCTCCAGGGTTGCCAAAACCCCAGGCCTCAAAGCCAAACAGCGCAGTTGGGATGTATTCCACAACGTCCCGGCAGACATGTCAACAGGAGTGAAGAAGGCCCACCACACTGACCTTCTGCTGACAGCAATACTGCAATTCATTACGTTTACAAGCTGCAATTACGGTCAGAGCGTTTCACTCACCCTTTTTGTTCTCCTTTCTGTTTCCTACTGTGTCTTCGTTTCTGAAAACTGGGTAAAGTCTGACCAATGTGGCAGACCAGTGTCAGCTAGACTTCAGTCTCACTCTCATTTTTATTTTTTATTTTCTATAAATGAGACCTGAAATATTCTTGTACTTTGACGGTGTATTGCTGTCTCATTAGTCAGGATAATCAGTTATGATTCTATTAAAGTCAACATGAAATTTTACCTTCTTTAGTTTACCTTGTAATTTTTAATAACAATGTTATAACTTATAATGTTATGACCTTTCAGTGAAACGATGCATCTCTGTTGAAGTATGCTGGAGTTCTTCAATCATTTAGTTCACTTAAACCCTGCCCCTTTCTTAGAAGTTGACTGCAAGTTTGCTTTCAGATCTGCCTGCATCAACAATCAAAAGAAAGAATAAAATTCCATTGCTACATTATTACTTTTCTTTTTGATAGTACAATTCAATCAGATGTACATCTCAAAACAGGCAAAAAGATCGCTACTTCTGTTTCATTGCCATATTCCTTACACAAATAAAATATAATTTACACAAACATGACAATTGTAATCATACAGTAAGAGTATGGAGTTATAAAATTAAAGTGGATAGCACAGATAATTTGTCCAGAATTTTATGGAGAAAAAAAAAATAGAGTTGAGGAGACACTTGTGAGGTTATTGATGTCTCTTTCTCTGAAAAAATAAAATAAATAAATAAATAAATAAATAAATAAATAAATAATAATAATAATAATAATAATCTGTAGTCACAACCACCAAATTCCCCAAGACATTCAATAAATAAAATAAAATAAAATAAAATAAAATAAAATAAAATAAAATAAAATTTAAATATAATTTAAAAAAGTACAAAATAAATAAACAAATAAACAGACATCAAAATAAAAATGTGAATAAAATAAAGTACAAAAAAAGTAATTAGGACATATATGATTGGACTCTTTTTTCTCCTTTTCACTTTTCAGGAAAATCAAGAGGCATTTTAGTTAACAAACAAAAATAAACAAACAAATAAATAAATAAACAAACAAAAAAGGAGCCACAAAATAAGGCCCAAACCTGGACATTGGTAGGTAATTGATTCTTTAGAATTATGGAAAAGTTGTCACTGTGTTTTTTACATTACATTTGCTACACAAAATAACCAGTCAACATTCACATTTAAAAAAGACAACTTTGCTTCCACCATGTTTTGAGTTCCCCATTGGTAAGTATGATGGCGTGCACATGCGCTCATCTTGCTCAAAACAGAGCTCTGAAGTGAGTCAGTGTATTCTCTTTATGGACTCTTTGTGCTCATAATGGGGTTATGCCTCTCAAACCGCCACATGCCCCCGCTTAAACCAACAACATCTGCTGCAGGCTTGCCCTCGCACTCGGCCGAGCGCTCACAAGAGCTTGTTCTATACGTCTCGGCGCGAGAGCGTGTGCATTTTGCGACGTGTGTCGTGAGGAGAACATTAGCGCAGCAGCCTCTGTTGTATTCGCAGTGGCTAATCCCCACTCCGCTGCGCTCTAATCCCTTACTATTGAGCTTTCTCTTCCAGCTTCCTCTGGCCCTTGCTGCCAAGGCACCGGTCACTTGTCTCCTGTTATTCACTTTCCCTCTGGGGAGCTCCACTCCCTCTCGGAGCTGTTATACGGCCCATATGTTGTTGTTGTTGTTGTTGTTTAATCCTAGGGCAATTTGACGTGCGTATCCATGACAGTGTCTCGGCCGGCGTCCAGGACTTGTGGCAGAGGTGTGGGTGATTTCCTTTAGCCAAGGGGGAGCTGGGAGGAGAAGCCAGCCCTGACAGCCCTTCACACAGCCTGCGCAGAGCGGGCAGCCGCCCAGACACACACCCACCCACCCACACACACACACACACACACACACACACACACACTAACAGACCATCTGAACACAGGCAGCCAGGCATATTAGATTGGGTTACACTTGACATACGCAACTGGGAGCCGGGGAGTTTGCAAATATGGCATGCCGAAGGAAGTGTTGCAAGATGCCTGTGTCAGTGCTTACACAAACAAACAATGCCTGCAGAGAGAGAGAGAGATGCGATCTGCGAACAGCTTGCATGCTCTTTCCCTGTCTTTATTAATAAATAAAGGCACTCTTCAGTGTCATTTAAGATGGTTAAAGACTCACAGCTAGCACAGAGACTTGGTTTTCAAAGAACAAAACAGGTCAGTTTCGTCTGCACAATTGTGCTACATTTACAGTACTGTGCAAAAGTTTGGAATCTTTACAATGTTAAATGTTTTTGAAAGATGCTTCTAATGTTCACCAAGGCTGCATTTATTTTATAAAAAAAAAAAAAAAAAAAAAAAAAGGATTTTTTTACCATTTAAAATATGTTTTCTGTTTAGTAATGTATATCTTTGTATATTATTTTTTGTTTGTTTGTTTGTTTGTTTTTTGTTTGTTTGTTTTTCTCATGGTAAAGCATAATTTTCAGCAAACAATACTCTAATATTCAGGGTCACATGATCCTTCAGAAATCATTCTAATATGCTTTTTTGGGGCACAAAAATTAATGGTGCTTAATATTGGGAAACTATGATAAAATTCAGCAAGGACACAACTTTCTATTTCATTCTATTCTATTCCAATTTTCATATATTCCAATATATATATATATAGACAGCTAAAGCTGTTTTCAACATTGATTGTTTCTAAAGGGACATCCAATGCATTAAAAGTACAATATACATTTTATCAGTAGACATTAAGGCCACTTTGTCCATATATAAAAGCTAAAACTAATATTCATCAAACTGGTAATTTGATCAGGATCATAACTAGTCTGCAAATTTACATAAATGGGTCAAACTAGTGGAAATGGAGAAATTACAAAACTTCACCACTGCCAGTCTAATTCATAACTTTGATTCTGTAACCTTAATGAAAACTGAAGTGTTTACAGAAGATTTCATGAATAATGGCCAGAAAGAAGGTGACCATAAATGTTAAAAATAGCCAAACTTTGTGTTAATAGTTACAGAAAAAGGTTGCATGAAATATTATCAGAACTGTATTGTTGTAGTTATTTATTACTACATTACTGTATTTTTTAATGCAATAAATAAATAAACATAAACTGACCACAATTGCAAAACACAAAACTACTGTGGAACATACTAACCACCTGCAGTGCAACTCAATGATACCGAGGATTAATAAACATTTTTTTTTTTTTTACAGTATCAGTTGCTTATTGAAAAGTATGTCAAATATTCATATATGTTAATTATTTTTTTATTAAAAAGAACTGGAAATGATTTTATTGTATGCATGTGTTTCCATAGAATCAAACCCATGATCCTTGCATTACTAGTGCCATGCTATGCCAGATTTTACAGTTTTTCCCTAATAGCAACATAATTGCTCCAGTCATCTCCATTCGATCTTCGGAACAGAAGCAGATTCACTCTTCAGCTGGGTGCAAAAGGCATTCGATGTTTAAGTCCGCCAAAGTGATGCTCATTTCCATCATTTAATGTGTTAGATTACATAATTACACTTCCAACAAAGAAGTGCAGCTGTGGTAATTTAAACTTAATTACATTAGCTAACACATTTCTTAAATTTAAATAATTTTCCCAAATAACATATCTTATCTCTAGAGATACAGATGGCAATGATTCAATTACAGGGAGGAGAGGGGGAAAAAGTGGAAGAAACACTTTAGTAATGTGGAGCACTGCTTCCCCCTTCAGAGCTTTTAAAATAAACCTCTTTGCCCCAGATTTCACTTTTATTTTTTTTCTCTCTCTCTCGTTTCCCCCTTCCATCATCAAACATTAACGTTTCGTCTCACGGGATGGTACCGAGACTGCCGTTTTATCGTTTTATTTCCAACCTTCTGTCTCGAAAACAGCCACCCACGGCTGTTCTTTACAAGAGCTTATAACTATAGCGAGAATGCCCTTGCAAATGTTCCTTTTATTGTTTAGAGCAAGTTCACATAAAAACGCTGTTTGCCAAGTTGAAAACGAGTCTATCACCGCAATGGCACAGAGCTACTCGGTCTGTGTGAGACTCAAGATGGTCGCCGTAAATCAATAAACTAGATGTAATCTGCGGTGTCCAGAAAGCTGGGGGAAAATCTGGAGTATAATGCTGCTGGTCCTCTATTGTCATTCAGACACAAGCTGCATCAGAAAGAGGGGCTTGTGTGCACCTGATAAGGCCGGGCCCAGAGTGAGTCATAAATCAAGTCAAGCAGCCGCTATTCCGCTGATTTCACACGAGAGTCCCTGCTAGTCAACACCGCACAGGAGCAAAGAGACAGCAAGAGAGACGCGCAGAAATGATAGATCTGCAATTTGCTTTCTTATCTCATCGGGCAAGAAGTTTTTCTCTACAAAAGCCTGACCTTCAACGAATAAACAGCCCCATACAGAAAACACACATGGGACAGCATGCAAATTTAGGGAGCTTTTTACACGAAGGCTCCTCCACTGTTGTTTACTAGGTCAAGCAGGACGAAAAAGCCAAAGATCGAGGGGCATATACCAGAGCTTTATTGTATAATAAAATCAAGCATATGTTGAAGCAGAAGCATCTTAATTAAAGCTGCTACAAGTGTTTTTTTAAATACCAGATTATATATAAATATAAGATATCTTGCTATCTTAAAAATTCAACACAAATCTTTATGGGAAGCTCCTACTTATGAGTAGGAAATACAATGGATGTGTCTGCTGCCAGGCATATGTGGTTTCTACTTTTATGTGGAGTCACTTATCAAAAGTTGTTAAATGTTAAATAAATTTTAGTCTGAAAAGCTGCTAAATTTATCAACAAAATTGCTAAGTTGGCAACCCTATGTCTGGCAATTTGGCTGCATCCAAAATCACATGCTCTCCAGAGTTTTTCCACACTGCACGTAACTGTGTTTTTAACAATGGGTAAAGGTACGTTACACTAATAATTTAGTAGCAGAGCTAGAACTGATTATTACTCAGTGTTAACCCCGCATTGCATTGCCAAACTTAGTGTTAGGATGCTATAGGCTAGATGCTTAGCAATTGTCAACCAGTCACGTACCTCACATTCACGTATTTTGGACAGTCACGGAAACACAGCGTGTTGTATAAACAGTCATTGCAGCAAACAAGTGAATTTGATTGAATTCTTAACTTTATAGTGCATTCTGGAAACCTTAATAGTACATTCGGCATTAATATGAAGATGTGCAATGCTAGAGCTGTTATGTAAACATGTGGTGTGCTTCGTTTAACCAGTCAATGATACTGACAGTGTAAATATGCAAATAAGAACATTAACCTGGGGTTTAGTTGCCAATTTAGTGATTCTGTCACTATACCCACCAGGCACACAATGTCATAAGACTGTAACAACGAGGGTTGTGTAGGCAGGGTCGGATCCAAATGCAGATTTATTATAAATATTATTACTTACTTATAAGGCCCTTAATGGCTTAGCTCCTGCGTACCTAACTAGCCTTATACCACGCTACAATCCATCACGCTCCCTAAGGTCACAAAACGCTGGACTTTTGATAGTACCTAGGATAGCAAAGTCCACTAAAGGAGGTAGAGCTTTTTCGCATTTGGCTCCCAAACTCTGGAATAGCCTTCCTGATAATGTTCGGGGCTCAGACACACTCTCTCTGTTTAAATCTAGATTAAAAACACACCTCTTTGGCCAAGCATTCAAATAATGCATCTCATAATTTTGGACTGCAGTTATATCTGATCAAATGTGCATTATTATTCTTTAGCTTGGGTTAAACGAATTAATTTTACTTGGCTGGAACAGCAGCTACGCTAATTATGTTTCTATTTGTTTCTTTGCTTTGCCACGGAATTTACATCCCGTGGTAACTAGGATTTGCACAAGCTCCAGTCTGGATCCCAGAACACCTGAGAAGAGATGATGCCAACCCCTCAGAGGACCTCAGACGATGTTAACCCGGAGACAACATACAGAACTACCACATTTTGCTATAAGTTTGATTGCATAATTGCTGTTAATAGTGTTAATCGTCTGTTTGTTTACGTCTTTTTATTGATTTTTCTGAACATTTCTGCTATATGCACATGAACTGACAGTCACCACTGATAAGCTACTACTAAATATTGTAGAAACTTAATTTTCTGTAAAGTTGCTTTGTAATGATTTGTATCGTAAAAAGCGCTATACAAATAAACTTGAATTGAATTGAATTGAATTGTATCAGCGTAGTCAAACACAGGCAAGGGTCAATCACCAGGAAACAGTAACAGGAGGGAAAGACAAAAGAGTAATCCAAGCACAGGCAGTGGGTCAAAATACAGCACCAGACTAAACTAGAATACAAAGAAACGCTAGGTAAGTAGCAGTAGCCAACATTACTTCGCAGTGAGTGTGTGTGAGAGAGCAACTTTAATAGATGCTCCTGTAATTAGTTCCAGGTACAGGGCTTGTGGGAAATGTAGTTCATGGTGAGAACTGACTGGTTTTGTGACAAAGACATTAATACTTAGTTAAATTTCAGTTGTGATGCCGGGTGACCAAAATTCAATGTCAATTCAATGTCTAATGTCAATGTTATATTGAGGCCCAATACCGACGTCATCTGATGTTGATAATATTTGTGGTTTTTAGGTTTTGTAACCAAAATCTAACGTTAAGTCGACATCAAATTGGCGTCAAATACTGACATCTACCCAATTTTCATTCTCAACCAAAATGCAACATCTGTCCGACGTCATGTCCAAAGTCAACCTGACGTTATATTGACGTCCTGTGCCTAGCTACTATAAATTCAGACATACTCTTTTCCTATACTGTTTTCCCCCACTATATAGTAGAGAAGCAAATATAAACATTAGGTGTTTAATTTATGCTCAGTCCATGAACTTTATTATTCTTTTGCTGGTGCACAGAATGATGGAAATGTAGCTGTGTTTCCCTCATTATTTCCTTACAACCTTTATCAGCATTCTTCATCAGCAGTACAAAAATCATCTCAAATTCATAAAGTCAGGAAGTCAAAAAAAAATCCAGTTTTCCCACTACTAATTTTGACATTGTTGTGGTGTTCATGTGTGCTTGTCTTGATAATTCGGACACGCCTTGAAGGCAGCATGTAAACAGAAAACTAGCTAATCAGAAATGCTCTCTGCCTGTCAATTATTTAGTGTTCATGTTCGCTGACTTTGGGCTTGTTGACATGTATTTATAAAGTGGGTTTATAAAGAGAGGGCGTGAGGATGAAATTAGTACAATGGAGGAAGTTAGCAAAACATCTGAAATCGCTTTCAGGCAAAAAATCTTTGGAAGATTAAAGAAAAGACTGTACTGCAAATCCTAGCATGATTGAAATGACCTCACCACCAGCTTTCTCATCTCCTTGTTCATATGCTAAAAACTGCCAAAAACAGCTTGTAATGAGCGTTAACATATGTAATCCTCTCTTGGTGTGTACGCTCTTGTCTGTGTCTCCTGACGCCCACACACCCGGAGGGATTAGCTCTGTGGGTTATAGCGCAGAGATGCTAATTTCAACCATCCAAAATTTCTCTGTCTCTATGTCATACTGTATCAGGCTGCATTTAATATGCATTTAAATAAGACACATTCATGAACACGCTAAGGCCTTCCTTCACATATGGGTTGAATGAAGCTACAGCACAGTGTCAGAGTGCAAAAGAAAATCCATAGTAAATGTGCAAAAAAAAAAGAAAAAAAAAGAAAAAATTGGTCCTACTTTATATTAGGCGACCTTAAAGGTACACTAAGTGATTTTTGAAAAACGCTTTTGACCACAGCGTCGGGCCAATTCCAAAAACACACTTGTAGCCAATCAGCAGTAAGGGGGCATGTCTTGTAATGAGAGAGAGCAGAGAGCACTCAATTTGAGTGCACAGGACGGATTTACAGGTTTATGCAAAGGTTTATGGGTGGGTTAAGGTGTAAGGGATGGGTCAATAGTGTAATTATATATGTAGTCACAGAAATGAATTACAGATGTAATTACATGCATGTATTTTAAAAAATATAAGTGTTCTGAAGACGAACAAAGCTTTTACGGGTTTGGAACGACGTGGGGGTAAGTGATTAATTACAAAATTTTCATTGTGGGGTGGAGTATCCCTTTAAGGCCACCTATATAGAGTGGGACCAAATGTTTTATGGTAATACTATGTTTTAGACATGAACCAATTGGAGTACCATGCAAATACTGTGGCATATGAACATTCATCCAGTACCATGATTTATTACAAGACTTTCTTGAAATACTTGGCTCTGATTGGTCAGTCCCTGTATTCATTCAAATAGTTTTGTATAATGACCACTAATCTGACCATTCCAGGAAACCAGTGTTGTACACAGCTGCACTAATGTGACATCACTCCACTTTTTTTTTCTTTTTAAATCACATGAAAATGTAACTCATTTTATATATATATATATATATATATATATATATATATATATATATATTAATATATATAAAGTAAAATTAATAAAAACATAACTTATATGTGCAATAACATGAAAGTAGAATAATTTAGCATAGTACAGTGAGTGTCCTGCACATGGTCAGCTCAATTTTAACATGCATTTTCCCTTGGCCAAACCAAACGCAGTCTGTAATGATGCAATTGCCTGGACGCAGGGCTTGAACCAATCTAAAGGCCGTTAGCTTAAGGACACTTGGAGAGCTCTTTAAAGGCAGTGTTACCCCAGACTGAGGATGGAGATGTGAGGGTTCGACTACTCCAACCTCTTCCCATGAGGCACGGTGCAGATTGGAACCTTCTGGCACACTGATGATCACACATATTACTTACAACACAAAAGCAGTCCAGACATCTGACATAGATTACAATCTAACAGTCAGTGGCAATAAATGCTTTCCAACATCCCCCTACGAAGAACGTCGCTGGGTAAACCAGGAAAAGCAAAGTGTGCATGTGAGAGAATGCTAACTTTAAAAGTTATTATTATGCCATTATGTGTCCAAACTGCATTTGCATAGCATATGTGCCAGTTATGAAATTTTAATAAGAGTCAATTACACACATTAAAGTAGACATCGTGGATATGTAGCGACGGGTCATTGGCAACACAATATTCTAAAGCGCGTATGCTTTTACATTGCAATCAGCATGGGAAGATCAACAAATGTGTTAATAGCTGGAGTCCTTTCAAGCAACACCAAGTGTTTTGCAGTTGAAAGCCTTATACCATCTATTATATAAAAACTGTCCTTCTAATACTCTTATTACATCATGTCTACAACAATTGTCATGAAAGGTTTGGCTCTCTATGTGACAGCCCTGCTCCTATGGCTCATTGGGTTTCATGTTCAGGCGTTTGCTAAGCAGAGATGAACAAAGGAAACCAAAGATAGCCGATCTTTAAAGTTTTGTGACATTCTAGTGCCGTTCCCCTTGGTTTCGCTTGAATTAGAAATACTCACACCCTTGATTTTTTTCTGTTTTCTTTTATACCACACTATAATCTGAAACCAAAGATTTCACTGTAAAATAATTTTCTTAAACATAATTTTCTCTTTTTGTTTCTATTAGATTAGAGGTCATCTGTCTTTCTTTCTGCATTCTGCACTGCATACAATTTTGAGAAGGTGCCTCCCTCTAATCTCATTTTCCACTGATCAGTAAGTAATGCATATATATATATATATATATATATATATATATATATATATATATATATATATATATATATATATATTAAAGTTTAAATATATTTTTATTTATATTTATTTAAATTTATATATTTAATGTAAAAGTTTAAATAAATTATATTTATATTTTAATGTCATTTGACCATAACCAATGTCAGATAATCATGATGATACTTGATTATTAAAATTTGTATTTTAAAATATCAGAGGTACTTCAAATAAAAATATATTAGAGAAAGAGGATCAGATGACAAAAAAGTCGTTGAATTTGTGCATTTTAATGTGTTTGAAAGACAAACGCTTTCCAAAGTAATATATGGTGGTCCCACTTTATATTAAGTGGCCTTAACTACTATGTACTTATATTTAAATGAATCATTTGGTAATGCACTTATTGTGTACATACATGTTTTTACATCGTACTTAAAAAAAAAAAAAAAAAAAAAAAATATATGTAATTACATCTGTAATTAATTTCTGTAATTACATTTATAGTTACACTCTTGACCCATCCCTTACACTTTAACCCACCCTTAAACCTACCCATAGCACCAAACCTGTGCCCAACCTTATACCCGTATCCCACCTCAATAGCAACAGAAGTGTTTTGCAATACAAACCAGATGAACCAGATGAATCCTTGTCAAAAAGGAAGCATAGTATTTTAGTTAAAAAATATTTTTTTTCCGATCTCCTCTCTGGAAATGGAGAATTAGCTGAAACACGAGGACAATTACAAGTGGGCCTAGTGTAAAGACCACGGGGACTAGGAAAATAAACCATTCGCAGTCCTCCAGAATCAATCTGGTTTACTTTAAAAAAGCCCTCTAAACCCGTGCCAGCTCCTTCCATCCAAATAATTTATCCCTGCACAGCCTTATGTTTTCACCTTTAAACATCGACAATCAAGGAGAGCCTTTTTGTCCCTCTTCGCTTTGCCTTTTGTTTGCCGCAGCAAGGTCGACTGAACATCGCACCTTACAAGTAACATTAGAAATATCTAATTGCGCAGAGGAATGCAGGTCAGCCTTTTGAAGTCGCTTGTTTTTTTAGCACTTAAGTCTATGGGAAAGACTGCGTGGGCCGGCTTGTCTTTCAGCTTCTTGATCCGCCTTTTTTCACCATCAACCCTTTTACAGCTTTTCTCATTATGGCATTTGAAAAACAGTGTCTGAGGAGCAGTGATGCATGAATGAATTATTTAGATGGAGCAGTGGATAGGCCTGACAGTGTGTGCAGAGTTTTAGTGCGGTGCAAGCGAGTCCTCTGAGGCACATCAGAGGGGCCGAAAGCCATAATGTAAACCCACTTTTATACCGCTGAGGGAGGAGCGAGACTACAGCTGTAAGCTTTATTTAGTAAAACAGACAGTATGTAAAGATGAGCCAAGGCCGCAGGATTTCAGAGGGTTGACGTGCTGTAGTTACTGTTTATTATGGACAAAGCGACTGAGATCAGAAGCACAGGGCTGTGAAAAGAAAATAGTTCTTTTGCAGTTCCTTTGTTTGAAATTGGTAGCCATGGAGAACATTTGAACGATTAGCAGTCTGTTGTCTCAGACAATATCATTGAATCATTCATCACGGCATGTTTAGCTTGACGTTAGTGAGCGCATGGCCACCGTACTCAACCCACACATTCTCCTGAGGCTAAAACTCAACAGTCACGTAATTGCTACATTTCTGAAGTGGCATTATAGTTCTTAAAAGAAAAAAAAGTTAAACAAAAAATAAATAAATATGATTCTGATAAACAAATGAAGCAATGACAAACAGAGACAATGACAAAGATAAAATAAATCAAAGAAAACAAAGATAGCATTAAAAAAAAAAAAAAAAAAGTAGTCCATAAGACTTGTGCTCTGTCTTACATCTTTCTCATTCCAGCGTCAGATTTAAAATGGTGCACTTGTGCATTATGCCAACAAGAAGCATTCTTAGTATTCACAATTCACATGACCAACTGTTGTATTAAAGATCACTCAAAAATTATGCTTTTATGTTTAAAGGGGTCATATGATGCTGCTAAAAATAATATTATTTTGTGTATTTGGTGTAATGAAATGTGTTTATGCGGTTTAAGGTTCAAAAACACATTATTTTCCACATACTGTACATTATTGTTTCTGAAAACGCCTTCTGAAACGCATCGATTTTTACAAGGCTCATCAGTCTGAAAAGTGATGTGTGCTCTGATTGGCCAGCTATCCAGTGCGTTGTGATTGGCCGAATACCTCAAGCGTGTGATGGAAATGTTACACCCCTTAACATATTGTGATGCCCTGTCCTGCCAGAGCGATGAGACAAAAACATAAAACCCATTAAAAACATGATATAAACATGATTTTTAGTCGTGTCCTCTTTTGGAAGGTCAAACAAAGTAGTTTCAGTTTCTCAATGAAACAACGTCACACACATATGATGACTAGACTCCGCTTCGTCCATGGTGAAAGCCAATCCAGCGATCCACAGTGCAAAGTTGATGTATTTCCTCAGCGACCAGCACAGATCAGCCCCAAGCATGACGAAGTGGACATCATCTTCTTTTGGAAGGCCAAACAAAGCAGTTTCGCTTTCACAGTGAAACACACAGCGTCTATACGACATGGGGGTGGCAGCAACAACAATATTACAACAAGAATAAAAGGTATGCATTCTTTCATTTGGGCGGTGTTTTTTTATTTTTTGGAATTAGTGTTGTAGAGATGTGGGGACGTGTTAGAACGAGCCATTTAAGGGGGGTGTGGACGAGTCTTAACTTTGATAAAGAATATCTCTTTGGATTTGAGACTTTAGTCTTTGCAACTTTACAGATCTTCTTTATTCACCAAGAACTTGTAACACTCCAAAGAGAAAGAAAAAATTTTAATCGCATCATATGACCCCTACAACACAGCAGTTTGGAAGTGAAATGAGGGTGCGTGCATAATGACAGAATTGTTTTTTTTTGTTTTTTTTTTGAGTGAATTATTCCTTTAATTCGTATTCAGTTTATCACAGACAGTACAGCAGTACAATAAAACTCCATGTGCAGCTTCAACACCTCATCTGTTTAATGATCTGTGGTTATCTGCAATCCTTTTAAATGTTCACTGTGAAAAATTGCATTAGCCTAGTAAAGGTGGAATTATGCTAATGCAATTAAAAAATGGCCTGCCAAGCATATGGTATTTACTTTTATAATCTACTATATTCTTTTCTTGCCTTCCCTCCTACAGTGCCAGACTATACGTGAAACCATCTGATTAGATTTATTTTGCTGTGGAATGAAGTCAAAGGGTGTTTCTTGTGATCTAGGTTAAACAATAAAGCTTCTCCTCAATCTGTCTTCTTCCCTTGTTTCTTGATTCTGCTGTTAAGATAGATGAGGTTTGGCACAGCATGGCTCAGGGTCTATTTATAACTGACGAGGTAGTAGTCGGTGTGGTGGCATCTGTGTGCCAGGGCCCAAGCGTTCACAACCCTCTGACAGTCTCTCTGGCTCAGGTGGTGGGCACAGCCTTACCGTATGACAAACACAGCTTGGTAGAGGGCAAATGAACCTGTGCCAGGCATCCAAAAAACAAGCGGCAATGAACAGAACAGCTACTAGATAGGTGTTTCCATGGCATGTTAAATGTTTTCCTGCAAACACATAATGTGTGATTATTATTACTGATATATATTTGCTGATATTGTCTTGACAACGAAACTTGAAAACAATTGTGAATTTTGTAGTTCTGTTTGGTGCTGCTGATGGCACAAAAATTACATGTGATTTAATTACTGTTCACTGTAACCCCATTCCCCCCTTCTTTTCCTAAGAATTATACCTTGGAATGATGTCAGTCTGCAAGCACTCCATCAGAACATTCATCATACATCACTTGACAGTCTTCCGTGTTTGCTGATCGTATCACTGGGATAACTTACAAGGTCTGTTGCGACCTGTAAGTGTGGCTAATATCCAGATCAAAACATGTAGTCATAAGGAAGGTGATGTTTGTATTTCCAAATACACACTGAACAGCAATTGCATTATATCACTGTTGAATTCGTTTCAAGAATGAATGTCCATATTTACACTGCCTCCCAGTTCTGTTTATTTCATCAGTATCTGGTACGAATCCGATCTTGATACATGTGTGTGTACAGCAAACCACATCACACTGATTTGGGCCTCTTTCATATGTGATTCTAAATTGAGTATATATCAGATATCTGCTCATTTGAAATTTGGGTTTGGTGCTCAGGTAGATAATGAGATTTTTTTTTTTTTAGTTTACATTTTTAAAGGTTAAAGGTGCTTGCTTATACCTCACAAATTACCTAACATTCTATATTTTTGTCTTAGAGTTTAATTTTATTATGATGTGGTAAAGAACATAAACACTCTAAAAGAGCCACAAAAAATCACCAATATATCTGTGATGCATTGTGTAGTTTAAGAGTAGACCGTTTGCAAGCATGCAGTGATGGGTGTTTATAAAACACAGTCAAGTGGAACAATGGAACAAAAAACGTTACACAGCATGTGTTCAGACATAAGATCTGTGCATAAGGCCTTCCACTGTAAAAGTAGCCTGTATCCGCACTGTAGCAACATTTAGAGCTCATCCTTACAGAGAATGTGAATTTACACCAGCACTGAAGCAGCATGTTGTGCTGTTAAATTTCAAGACTGCCCAGACAACTGTGCAATGCTTACGGCTCTCTCGTTTCATTAATTTCTCTTTTGTTTTAATTGATCTTTATTTCCCCTGATTATGAGCGTAATTAAACACCAGAAACTAATTCCTGGTCCATACCATCTGCCTGGACAGCCAGGCTTCCAGAAGAGCATATGGATGCTGAGATACTGGGCATGAACCATCACCATCACCATCACCTGCTTCCCAAAGCATTCTCTTGACATGCACTTCATCCACAAGGTCATTTTTAGGAAGCTATTAAATAGTGGTAAATATACAGCAAAAATGCATTACAGTAAGTCCAATTATCAATATTCCTTGCACTTAAAAATAATCCATGAAGACGCCTTGAACAGGCACCAAACAAGTCCTCGATAGTGGCACGTTGTAGCATGTTCACATATTTGTTGTGATGACTTTGAGACCTGTAAGAGTAATTAGAAAATGTGAGTAGGTCTAATTATAGACATCCTTAGGGACTTGGGATGCCTGTTCATAAAATTTTGTCATTAAAGTGTCAAATTGAGCTCTCTAATGCCAAGCTAGGCCTTCGCCAAATTCTCCGCTTTTGTGTTTCCGCTAATTGGTGGCATATTTGATTAGCTAGGATCTGTTTAATGAGCCAGCAATATGAAGTTAAGCCTATTCAAAGCTAAAATAAGAAATCTCCCATTAGAAAGAAGAAACAGTGCATTCAACTTTTGACCTCCACAAATTGAATAAGTTGAGCTAGTCATTCGAGTAGCTGAGACTTGGACTAGCTTAGTCCCCACTTACTCAGGCTTACATTACAACCATATGGCCACTGCCAAGACCGAGTACTTAGTGCAATTTCACAGAAAAGCACTATCAAGGTATTGCTTTTTCTTCTCCAAGCACCATCCACAAAAAGTTTGTAGTCATCTCAGAAAATTCATGAAATAATCCTAAAGGCAAAAATAAACAGTTTATAGTGATTGAATTCTAAAAATTGAGGCCATTAAAGACTATTTTACATTTGGATTTTCTAGAATTATATGCCAACATTAGATTTATTTTCCAATATATTATATATCTTGATTTTTATTGTTCTCGCTCAATACGCCACAAATTGAGTTATGAACTTGATCAATTGCCGCACTGCTGCTGTGATTGGGCAAGGTCAGGGATTTTATTGACCTGATAACCTTTGATGAAAATGGACGTGCTTGACGACCAAAGTAGGAAGATAGAGTAAAAGCCAGAGAGTTTAAACAACTCTTTCTTCTCTCTGCCATTTGCCAGTTCCACGGCTCATAAATGAGAACCGACATGGACTAATTTCTTCCGGTGATATCTCAAACTCTTCCTTCACCAATCGTGCCTGGAGAAAAGTGCATAAAGCTGGACTGAGACAGACGGAAAGCTGGAAGAGAGGCAGAAGAAAAACAAGGAGAGGGTGATGGATGGTGCCTGAGACTGGTGCAAGCTTCTCTGAAACTTCCCCCACCCCCACTCATACCATCTGTATTGGGTAGATACATTCCTTCTCCTCTGAAAGACGTTGGAACAATTTTCAGAGATGCTCACTGACCAGATAAGAGCCAACATTTCATGGTGTGGCCACTGTAAGCATGATATGGGTTTGAGGTATGGGCATACATGGGTTTGTTCACAGGTTTTATGTTGGCCCTATCTCAATAAGCCCTAAATGGGTTTGTCCGTGGGTTCAATGTCAGCCGTATCTGAAGTGCCCCCAGTATGGTCCAACATGGAACCCATAAAAAAAAAAAAAAAAAATACTTGTACAGTAGGACCAATACCTCAAGCCCATATCATGCCTACATTGGCCCTACAGTTGGCTGGGGGCAAATTAACATGACTTCAGCCCAAATTATATGTGTAAAGACACTGCTTTTAGGTGTGCAATAGCCTGTCTCTAGAGCATGCAGTACTCTCAAAAATACACCCACTATAACTTAAATCAGGTACAAATATGTACCCTTTAGGGATGAATAAGTTACAGTACACATAGACTTCCAACTGGTGTTAAAGGAAACAGCAATTGTACCATTGAGGTAACTGCCCCAGTGTCAAGCTGCTGTAATCCTAAAGGTGCAGTATTTTATATAGCACTGTTGCATGCACTTTTAAAGTAATTGTCATTTACAGTATTTCAACACAAACATGTAAATTAGGCTTACAGATCATCTGCCAGTTCAACAACTCAAAACCAGCCTACCAGATGGGCAATTGTGCTGTGTGCAAATTATGTTTAGGTTTTTTTTTTTTTTTTTTTTTTTTTTTTTTTTGGATGTGTTTGCACTGGGTCTTGTTTTGCATTATTCTTTCAGTGAATCAGGAGCTAAAACAATGCAGACGTTGCTGTCAGTAAAATCCCCTCATGTGGTTAGCATTCAAACTTCCTCTTATGCAGCCATTACTGTAACATTAAAACACCTTGCTGCATGGTCTTTACTTTAATTAAGGTCGCTGGGAAAGGAAGACAACTAGCCAACTCCCAGTAAACCATTTTAAATGGTTTTCTGACTGCTAGCAGTCTGACATTTTCCAGACCTTTGACTTCATTCATCACATAATTAGGAAAATTGCTTTTTGCAGACCTAAATCAGTAATGGTTCTCTTTTTCCCATCCTCTGACAAGGCTAAACTACAATAAGATGTTACCTCTTACCCCACTTACCATCACTACCTCCAAACCATCAACCAATCCAGGCTGATGCGGTCTTTTCATATAATGGTCTAAATAAGCTCAGCCATTGTCTGCTTCATGGCTGCAGGTCTTTGATCAAGGAATGATCATAGCAGTGAGTTCCAAGATTCGGGCAACTGCCGACACACTTGTGGAGATGGTGAGGCGGCCCATTTGAAAATAACCCATCCAACTTTCATCTAACAGGCCTGACACCCACTAAAGCTCCCCGTTCATCTAACAGCTTCCCCCTCCACAAAATTAAATTGGAAACAGATGGAACGGACCCGCAATGCTTGTCCTGTCAGATTGTCATGGCACATTTGGAGTGATTTCACTGTGGTTCTGGACGAGAGGGGGTTATGGGGGGATTGGGTAGGGGGTTGAAGAGAGAAATGTGGAAGCCACTTCTGCCAAGACATCAGTGTATGATCACACAGCTGGCACCGGTCTAGAGAGAGTCTGCATACCACCTTATGGAGGAAGCAGCCGGCGTTCCACCATCAGTATGGAAGGTTCTTTGTCATTTCCATCCTCCTAAGCTTCAAAACTTCCTGTCAGTTTGAATCTCTGTTTAGTTTTGTAGATGCACCCTCGAGGTTTATGTCATTGCAACAGGGACTGGTGGTGCAAAACGTCCAATACTGAGAATAATAGCTCATTCTGACATGTCTCGATGTGATCTCTGGGGATACTGTGATTTCCGTGGTATCCTTCACACTGTTGGAATTGTCACTGTCAAATCTGCTATTTTTTCAAGCCCAATAGAATCAGAGCAGTCCCAGAGCATTGAGTCTCATCTGCCATTATGCTTACCAATCCCTGCATGCTCTCCATACATCCATACACTCTGCTCTCTGATGCGTCACGGCCGCATGCTTTCAGAGGTTCCATCTCAAACAAGGTCAGCGGGGTCGAAAAGAGAGGAGGTCTGGAATGTACAGGCTGATGTGATGTGTGCTTTGCCATGGTTGTGTAGTTGACAGGTGGAGTTCCGATGATGGGGTGAGAGAGAGACCAGTATACCTCCAGTGACCTTCTTTAGGCCTGACCCCTAACCCAGCCTTCCCAAAAGGCTCTACAGGGGTCACAATAGCTGAACCGAGGAGACGTTCCCAGTAACTGTGAGAATACGTCTGAGAGAGTCTAAATGGATGATGACTAACATCTGCATGGTTAAAATACTTAATACTTAAAATTTACTCACCCCAGAATGAAGGCTAATTCATATTGCCAAAAAAGGTTAACAGACTTATTATGCTATTTTCCAACTCTGATTGAAATTTAAGCTGTTATTCCCCGATAATACTGATACTCAAATTTTGGATGAGCCTACGGACACATTGCAATCAGTATTGATGTCACTGACACCAAATGCCATTGGTTCGAGATTGTCACATGTTTGATTGTAAAGCATTTAAAAGCAAGAAGCCAAATGAGATTTTACTAACTAATGTGATTATATGCCAGATTTCCAATGGCTTCAGAACACTTACAAGATAGCTCACTAGCTGTACTTTCATGATATTTATGCAATACTTTGTTTTCTTTTTTAGACCTTGGTGGTATAAATCACCACTCAGTTTTGTTGAATGGAAAACAGAAGCCCTGACACACTGTTTAACAGCTTTAGTGTTTCACAGAAGAAAGGAAATAACACATGGAATTTCGTGAGTACATCATGACCAAATTTTCAAATTTGGGGGAACTACTCCTTTAACACTTTTTGTCAGTCCAAAGGTCTTGGATCGTGTCTTGAAAGGGTTTTGGATCTTCATCATAGAAGCTTAATAATCGATTAAATAGAAAAGAAGAAACAGGTTTTTGTACAAAAGGATTTCAGTACAGAACAGCAAAGCAATGTTCCCCATAGGATATAATGCGAGCAATTTCCTGAGAACATGCAGTAAGTGTGATAACATCTCCTCCTTCAACGTTAACAGGTAATGAGTCCCCTGACATTCTAGGGCTTGGTCTAGAGTGCTTTCACCACATGGCAGAGGTCTCACACGGTGCCAGAGAAGCACACTGGAAGTATGATTCCAGTCGGTAATGTTATTTCCGCAGGTGCCATTAAGCTCTAATAATTGGCAGAATCATTAACATATCATTAACACATAAGCTAGGACTTATATTTGAACCATTTAATGAGGCTATCATTCAACATTAATAGATTTGTTATCATTAGTAATGACTTTGATGTCATTTGCCATTCCCTTAGGTCGAAGTGGTGTAAGAGTCACTTTGCATAATGTAGGTATCAGACTGAGCCTGTGTGAACGCGAGGTCCTCTGGATGTCCCCGGACACATAATGAATGGTTTCCTTCCAGGGAGCAAGCTTGGGCTGGGACACAGGGCCGAAATCCAGCGATGGCACACACATCACCGCAGATTCAGGGATCCGATGGCCTGGCCTCGTCCTCACAGAACACCTGTCTATCCCTCAGCGGGGCCAGCAAACCCCCTCTCATGCCTCAGTCCTTCAACCACATCCATCAGGCCTCTGTCGGCGATTCGGCCATGGGCCAAAGCTGCTGGCAGGCCTGTGCTCAGCTCCCCCGGCTCCCAGTGCCGCTGCTCTCCACGCCAGAGCTTTTAATGGCACTCAAGGGCAACTCGGAAAGATATGGGGCCGAAAAGCTGATGGGCCATACAATGAAGCACCTCACTGAGCAGTGAATGACAGAGCTGATGTCATTTCAGAGATGTTTTGGTACTTTTTATTTGACAGTGTTTCAAGAGTAAAAAAGAAATGAAATGAAGGATCTAGTTTACAGCATGCATTACATTCTGACACCCACATCACTCCCATGTTCAGGTTGCATGCATCCAAAACTCTTAAAACCATGAAAGGCATGAATGCAGTGGTAAAACTTTATGAAGACCAAGCTTGGTTTCCTTTACCCCTGGATTAGGGTGCAATTAATCCCACAAAATGTTGCTCTTCTCATTTGAGTGGACGATGACTGATTGAAACGAAGGATCTGTTCTGCTATGGCTGGAATTAGCTTGCATTTCAGTACTGAAGGCAAAGCAAAGCAAAAGGGTCTGAGAAGACCTCGTGGATCACACGTGAATGCACAGAGACATTTCTGGAAGCGAGGCTCTGTCATTTTTCTTTTTTTCCTCTGATGTGAAAAACAGGTAGGTGTTTTTTCCCCCTCGCCTCCTCTTCTCTGACGGCACGGTGATGGATTATATCTCAGTGCTTAGAAACACATTGTTTTCTTTAGCACAGCAGGGTATTCTATTTGCTGGGTCTCCCCGTGAAATATTATGCATATCTATCATTGGCTAGATGCCACTGCTATGCAATTCCAAAAGGGAGCATTTGTAGGAGATTGCAGCTTTTCTTGACTCTCTGCAGTGCACAAATGAATACAAGGTGAAACCTGGGTAGCTGATGTTAAATGGCGCTAGCAGAGGGATGAGCGATTGGAAAGTTTGTGCTCGCTGGGACGGTGAAGGAACAGTGGAGCTCAGACCATTTGCCATATTGCTGCAGAAGCCACACGTACTTCAGCACAAGAGATTCATGTTCACTGACAAAAACAGTTACAGGTCACAACATCCAAGCTGGCGCTGAGAGTCCCGAGCCTTAAGATGCCCAATGCCAAGACTTGACAGGATACATTAATTCCATGTTCACAAGTACGTATTTGGATACACAGCAAAAAAAAAAAAAAAAAAAAAACTTGTTAATACCACATGAAAATTTTTTGTCACAGGTCAGCAATTTGCATATCATGTCTAGACCCAGATTTGCTTCCACCCACACTTTTTTTTTTTTTTTTTTTTTTTTTTTTTGCTAATTAAAAAAATTATAAATACAGAATCATTTTCTTAACATGCGTAGACTTTACAACGTAACTCTTTTTTTTTAATGGTGGGAAAATACTCAAAATATTTTTATTAAAAAGATTCAAAGATGTATTTATTTAAATACATAAAATAATTGTATGTCATACTAAGTATAGTTACATAGTAACATATTAACATATTGCTGAAGACTTAATAATTATAATTTAACTTTATTTGGCACTGCTTATACTACTTGTGCACAATGCACATTTTTTTAATATTAATTAATCACTATGGATGAGGATTGTATGATCTTTGAACAATATCAGTCTTTAAATGCAAGATATTTGAAGTGTACCTGAAGTATACTTGCAATAGTTAGACTTCAGCACAATCACATATACTTCAGTACATCTTCAAATGGACTTCAGTACTACTTCTGCACAATTAAAGTGCATAAATTTGTTGTTCCAATTTTTGCAGATTTGAAGTATACCATTTTAGTATACCAAAAGTACAATTGCAGGATATTTTTATTAAGCACATAATATGAAAATAGTATACTTGCCATGAAATAAGTGTATTTCAAATAATCTTAGTATATTTCTTTTTCACTAGAGTTTTTTTTACGATTCTACAATCCAGAAATCTTTGAAAGACCATTTAGGATTTAATATTTCTTACCTTTCTTTTTATTTCAGTCATTTACAGTAATTATTTCTGAATGCTTTATTGTCATCTTCAAAAAAAGGTCTTCAGACCTTTAATAGGAAGGAAATTTAGAACTGTTATTGTATCCCCATGATCTATATTGTGTGTTAATTTATGTCTATATCACAATGAAAAAACAATGCTTACAAGTCTTATGAAAAATGATTGGGAAGCTAACCAAGCCGTTTGTGTCTCGTCTGAGTTTGAAAAATACATTTAGGCCTGACACCCGCTCCTCTGTGCGCCTGGCTGGAGCCAGCTTGCCGGCACAGGAGATGTACTCCTCTCTAGCCGACCAGCCCAATGAAAGAGAGCCTTGTAGCACTGGGATCATTCCAGCCCTTGGGAGAGCCGCGCCTGAGCACAAGATGGCTGCTGCGCGGGGCGGGGAATGATCGAAAGCCTTTCAAATCCTCGCTACGTTTGAGAAATGTCTCTGTATGCATTTGTGTGTGAAGATAAAAATGAGCTTGTTCATAAAAATGGGATTTTAGGAGAGTTTGGTAAACCGGGGAGCCCCTCGGTCAATTAGCATTAGCGCAAATGCTGTGAGTGAATGTTTATTTGTTTTGTTACGTAGGAAACCGCGGCCGTTGAAGGGCAACAATGGCACTTTCTGGCACAATGATCAAATGGAAGATTACCAAGAAGGGATTGTTGATCTAAAAACTCCTTTTATGATCTTAAACAGTGAGTAAATAAGAGTGGGGTGCTTGTTTGCTGCTGTTGACAGCACTTATGCCATAAGCACTTTGTGGGCGCCTTGTTTGAGTCAAATGAAACTGTTTGAAAGGGCTGTTTCATGGCATTTCCTCCTTTTTATGTATCTCTGGAGAAGCTGAACACATATACACTCGTTTTGACATGCTTTACATGTATTTCTCCGGGGATGAAGGTATTTAAAAACAGTACAGTGACAGGGCCGCGATGATGAACGTGCGGTACATGTTGAAAAAAATTGGAAATGATCTGCAATGCAAACAAGACCAACGACCCAGTCAGAGCAGAGGGTTTTGTCGACTGTGGATTCAAACTTCACCCTTACACTGCCCTCGTGAACTAATTTGAATATTTGCAAACAAGAAAATTTGATTGTTTGTGACCCTGGACCACAAAACCAGTCATAAGGGTCAATTTTTTGAAATTGAGATTTAAACATCATCTGAAAGCTGAATAAATAAGCTTTTCATCGATCTATGTTTGTTAGGATAGGACAATATTTGGCTGAGATACAACTATTTGAAAATCTGGAACCTGAGAATGCAAAAAGAAATATCAATAATTTTGACCCACACAGTGTATTTTTGGCTATTGCTACAAATATACCCCAGCAACTTAAGACTTTTGGTTTTGTGGTCCAGGGTCACGTTTGGTAGTTGCTCTTTTAGGAGATTTAATGAAGTTTTATTTAAAAATATCCTTTGTCTTAGCTGATTCTCCTAAAGTGCCTCGGGAGATATTAAAATAGATGCAAATGAGACATGTATAGTTGACATATAGTAATTCTACATTTTTTTTTAGTTTAAACCTTATAATGTGCTTTCAAATTAGTTGCTAACTATTATGTGTTAATTTCAGTCTGTGAATTCGTGAGAGATTGAATAAAACACATTATTATTATTTTCACGGCTCTGTGTCTGAGACCATGTGAAGAGCAAGCTCCATTTGTGATATTTCTGTGTTGGCTCCAGTGTGTGTGTGTGTGTGTGTGTGTGTGTGGTTATGGGCCTGCTGTTCCTGTGTGAACAGCAGACGAGGGAGCTGAACTTCTGACCCGTCCCTGAGGTGGGGGCCTTGAGGCTTCAGCAGAATCACAGAGCCCATACTCCAGCCATCCTTTCAAATGGCCCAGCAAACTCTCACACACATAACACTGACTATAAATACATTTTCACTATACACACTGCCATTTACAGGTCATGTATATAAATGCATAACAGCTGGAATAAAACAAATTCTCATAATAAAATTCAACAAAATGCTTTGTGGGGATTTTGAAGACCAAAAAAAAAAAAAAAACAGTGAAGTCAGCCTATAATATAATAGCCTTAAAATTAAAATTTAAAATTGTGATATTTCATTATTTTATTTCAATTACGATTCAAATAACAATACACAATATACTAAAACTAACAAATAGTCAATTCACATAAGTAAAATTCTGAACAAAATATTACTTTATATGTTTTTATGTCATGAATCATTGTGTGTGTATATATATATATATATATATATATATATATATATATAACACAGACACACTCACACACACACACACACACATTTTGTCATCGTATTTCACTATTTTATTTGTGATGCAATTCAAGTAACAATGCACTCTTGTTTTAACCCAGTTTTGGGTCAAATATGGACTAACCCAACTTTTGGGTTAAAAATTACATTTAAAAATGTAACCCAATGCTCCATAATTAACCTAAAGTTGGGTTGAAATAACCCAGCAAATTAACTAGTTAATATATATATATATATATATATATATATATATATATATATATATATATATATATATATATATATTAACTAGTTAATTTCAAATATTTCAAAAATAATGTCATAATCATTTAAAAATGTTATTTGTCAAAAGCAAATCAGTGTTGTGTGCACTTTGCTAATATACTAAAATTAATAGAATTGTGAATATATTGCAATTTTCTATTCATGCAGTGCATTACCATTGTGGTGTCTCTTATCATTACTACCATTCAAAATCCCATTCTGAATTTAATTCACAAAATCTTTCAGTGCGCGAAGCAGTATTTCTTGTACATATTTTTTGAGGTAAAAATAAATAAACAGCAAGCATTTCATACTATGATTTCATTGTATATATACAACATGTAAATTTGTATTAGTATTATTAAATTCATTTAAAAAAAATGCTAAAAAAAAAAAATAACTGTGCGCAGTGGTGTTAGTGTTAGTCTCTCCATGTCTCTTCCTGAGAGCTCAGTTTTTATTCTTACTACACAAACACAGACGTCATGGACAAACACAACAAGGAGCATGCTGAAAGAATGAGAGTGGGAAAGAGGAAGAGAGTGGGAAAGAGCAAAAGAAGGTGGGGTTGAGCTGAACATGGTTCCCAGAGTGTCAGCACCCCCTGCTGGTTTTGCAGCATCCTGGGCTAAAACTTCTGACCCTACGACCCTCCAATCTGCCCTGGGCAACCCTAGAGCACAGGCCCCTCCAGCACAGAGCGTGTGTGTCCACTGTCTGTTTACTTCATAGTCATCGCGGCCAACAGCGCTCTCCTCTGATAACCCCTCCACGGATCATTTCAGCACTGGATTCTGGGATGGAGTGGAATGATGAGAATAAAAAGAGCGAGCTGCAGTACTTTTCTGCGAGCGCTGTGAATGTATGAGTGTGTGTGTGCTTTTGTGAGGGGCTCGTATGAGAAGAGAGGATGGGGAACATGCCTCCCGACTGCCGATGATCTGACGACCCCAGATGGAGCAGCGGGGCTGCTCTGTTGTTTCATTATCAGCGAGGTTCACGTTCGGCAGAGGCGCTATCATTATCCATCAGCCTTAATGAGACAATGCCACTGCTGTAAAGGTCAGGCAATTATTGTGTGCGAGACTTTCCATGAGAGGCAGCTAAAATGGGGAGATAAAACCAAACACACACGCACACACACACACACACACACACACACACACACACACACACACACACACACACACACACACACAGACTGGTAGCGGCAATGCAGTCATGACAGTCTTCAGGCAATCAGCACAGCACCTCTCAAACGCACAGACCTTTAGGTTTTCAAGAGCAGCTAATGCCACTTTTCTTGGCTCTCAAATTCAATTACATTTAATGAATGTTACATTAACATAAAAGGTGGATCTGTACAAACATGGAACGTGTGGAAAATGGAAGAAAATAAGCCCAGTATGAGTCTAATATTAAATAGGCCAGCTCTTCGTTTTATTCAGATTCAAAGATGGATAGTTCAAGAATATTGTGAACATTTTTCTTTTTCAACATCAGGAATTGAGGTTAAACCATGTGTTTTTGTTTTTATTTTAACAGATTATGGCCAATATTACATTTACATTTTGCATATATGCATTTGGCAGACACTTTTATCAAAGGTACATGTTTTGTAAGGTCATACGCAAACCATCAGTGAAGAGTTACATTTTAAACTTTAATTGATTTATTTATTTTTAAGTCTATTATGCTCACTAATGATGTAATGCTATCTGATCAAGCATACTGTGTAAACAAATTTTAATATATTCTAAAATGTAATTTATTTCTGAAATGACAAACCAAGGTTCAAGCATAATTATTTCAGTCTTCAGAGTCACATGATCCTTCAGAAATCATTTTAATATGCTGATTTACTGCTCAATAAACATATTGTTTTTACTGCTTTTTTATTTCATTTAATTCATTTAATATTTATTCAACATTCAAATGTTTGGGTTAACCTCACCACTTTTTTTGCTTGTTGCAGTTCACTTAAATGGACCTATGTTGTAAGAAATAAATTTTAAAAACTAACATTTTCAAAGAAGCCTCACACACACACACACACACACACACACACTACACATATTTCTTGATTCAAGGCTGTCCGCCCATCTCTCTGGAGGCTAGATTGCTTGAACCAAGTGATTAAATAATACTGCAGTGCACAAAAAAAATGATGTGTTATCCTCTTAAAGGTAACAATGTCAGCAAATATGATATCATGGCTGTTATTCATCAGTATTTATTGGTAGGAGCAGGTGAGAGAGATCAGGCGTTTAGCAAGCGCTCTCTTAGTCATCATTATCATATGTGGCACATAAAGGCTCACTGCCAAAGTCTGTAACAGGATCAGTGTTAAACCTTTAACCTCTGACATATGACATCACCCCCCATGCCGTTAGCCTGTTAGCATTACATAGAGCTCTACCACAGAGCTGGCACTGACGGCACCAGTGCTAATTTCTTCATGTGACATAACTGCAAGCATTTCCTTTGAAGCACATGAGCCATGAACGCACATCTATTAATGCCACACACACCGAGAACTGAGCCATTTACATTTTTCCCGGCCTTGTCAGCTAGCTTCTTCTGGCTGATTGATGCATTGATAGCAAACAATATTTTATCTAGACACTTGCAATGCCATGAAATTTCAAAGGCACATATGGGCAGTTTAGTTCAGCAGGCCTAACAGAGCTTTACAGTTATCTTTTTTATTCAAATAAAACTTCTCCTTAAAAGAAATAGAATTAGAAACAAATGTAAGAAAATGTATGATAAGGCATGGATGTAGAGCTATGAAATGAATGTGTACAGCATATAGCATTTGAAGAATTTGATGAAAATTGTGTGTTTATTTTGAAATAACTGATTGCAAATTCCGAAAATCTGAGCACAATTCCAAACTCTCCTAAAATTCTTGAGGACATGCCTATGAAATAAATAGGATTTTCTCAGAGAGACAAGGAAAGTCATTAGAAAAAGTGACATTTTGTTGTTGTTGTTGTTTAATGTCATTCCTTCCATTCCATTCACGTCATCTTTTTGTAAACAATTCAACATTACATGTGCTATAAAGGTTACAATTATATAATTATAATTATTATATAACTATATTATTATAAATAAAAGTTTATTACAAAATACAAAATGAATAAGTGAATAAATAACATGCTTAAATTAATTAATTTATTTATTTTCTGTCTTGAATTTTCAGCAGTCATTAATATATTCTTTAGTGTCAGGAGATCAGTCAGAAATAACTGTAACATGCTAATTTGGGTCTTAATTTCTGATCTTTCTGAAACTAACTATATATATATATATATATATATATATATATATATATATATATATATATATATATATATATATATATATATATATATATATATATATATATTACACACACACACACACAATTTTCATCAAATTCTTCAAATGCTATATGCTGTACACATTAATTTCATATGTATATATATATATATATATATATATATATATATATATATATATATATATATATATATATTACTGCCTCTGAGTTGACTTTCCTCACAAAGACATTTTATTTTTTAAATCCTCCACTACAACCATCTGTCAAAACCACTTTTCATGATTAAATTAATTGCCGATGGTTAACATCAGGTCCTCTCTGAAATGTTCTCTCTGTCCTGTTTAACTTGGACATACATCAGATTACAGAAGAAAAATGGTTGAGCACAGAGTATTCATGTTAACTTTAAGCAAAACTCTCAATTTACTTTCACTGCGGTCTTGAAACAACTACAATAAAAAAAGATCTTGTTTGAGATTGTTTGGCCCTATGGGACAAATGGCACTCGGGGAGACACTGGCCAATAAAAAGATCAGAACCAAAAGAAGATAAAATGTCAGCCCTAGAGTAATGGCTCCAATTGTGCAAAAGCAGAGAATCAGCCAGGCCAGCAAGAGAAAAAAAGAAAAAAAAGAAAAACTCTCCAACACAGTCAATGGCATTTACACAGCCACTGGCAACACAGGGACAGCTTTATGCAGACCCAATGGTTACAGTATTTTAACGGCTGGATTAATGGGGTGGCAAGAGGGGCAATAAATTGGTAATATAACCACCGAACACACTTGCCAGGACAATTAAGATAATACAACTGGAAAAAGAGGGCCTATGAATCCCGGAGTAAGGAGCGATGTGGCTATTATGACACACACGCCCTTGAGGCTCGGCGGGGAGAAGAGAGAGCCGACTGCGGATGTGACTGACTGTACTAGCCACACCAAACAACCACAGGTGCAAGAAATATTTACTCTCATAAAATGAGTGCACTTTTTATTTTAAAATACTTGTATACCAACTTAAGAATACTCTAATGTTATCAAAATCATTAGTATGAACATCCCAACACAGCAACATTGGCTCAACCAATGGCATCAATTTGGGGTGGGGCTAATATGTTTGACTGACCAATGGCAGACAGGAGTGATCTGGAAACCTGTTTTAGAAACAACTATTACATTCTGCAAATAACATGACACTTGCTTTCATAATGGAGTATGACAAAAAAAAAAAAAAAAAAAAAAAAAAAAAAAGCTTTATAAAAAATAAAAAACAATAAAAATAAACAGGTAATTTATAATTATAACCAAATGGATAATGCTATTGAATTAAAACTACAGTGTAAAAAAAAAAAAAAAAGGTAGACTTCAACTGTTACCATAAGAGCTATTTCTACCTGATTTAACCTATAATATACCCATAAATTAGTTTTGTTGGTATACATTAATGTATATAGCTTGGTTCAGTGATGTTAAATAGTATTTTGGAAATGATAACAGTTTTCAATAAAAATCCTTATTTAATTAATCATAGTTAATGTTAATTTCAACAGTCTGGTATCTGTTAAGATTATTTGGGGACACTTTACAATAAGGTTTCATTTGTTAACATTAACTATTAGTTAACATGAACAATATTTATATATCATTCATTAATCATAGTTAATATTAATTTCAGAACTTTAATAAATTATTAAAATTTAAAGTTCATATTAGTTAATATACTATGAACTACCATGAACATAACATTTTTTATTACCTTACATTAACAAAGATTAATAATGCTGTAAATAAAATATACTGTTCATTGTTAGTTTATGTTGGTTAATGCATTAACTAATATTAACAAATGAGACCTTACTGTAAGGTCTCATTACCGATGTTACTTAGTGAATCTGAGCTAACATTAACAATTATTAACTAATATTAACAAAGATTCATAAATACTGTAACAAATGTATCGTTCATTGTTAGGTAATGCTACTAAATGCATTATCTAAGGTTAACCAAGGAAGGTTAACACCATCACTGGCAACATTAAAACGTGGTCACATGATGGTTTCACAACACTGTTTAAATTATTAGAAAAAAAAAATAATATCATGACAGTCTTTGTATTTCATACAGGGTCCATGGATATGTTTATTATTCATTTCCATAGCATCTGATTGCATCACTGTACTACAGTAAGGGGCTGTTACTGGTAACTGCATTGCTGTGTAGAAACTAATTAATCCTTAGCAAACATATGACTCCAAGTGGCTTTGAGTATTAGACTTAATAGAGCAAAACTGAACATTTGCCAAGTCAATCCCAACTTTAACCTCCTTTTCACTTAAATACCTGCCGGGAGCAAAGGATCACATTTCTCAATGACGACCGCAGACTCTTTAATGTAGTCTGGAGGTTTACACTAAATACCTCGGCAGGATCCTTCAATCAATGGAGCTTTCGCTGATAATTAATCCCGTGCCCCTGCTGAAATAATGGAGGCACTTTTATGGCTTCATTATACGATTTATTTATATTAGACCAAAAATACGAATTGCGGCTTGATTCTTAATCATGTTAAGTGCTGCTGCAAGCATGCAGCTAGAGCCCATTTCAGAGCGTCCTCCAGAGTCATTCCTTACACCTTCAAATAGCATTTTGCTTCAGATTCTGAGCTATCCTTAATGAGCACATTTCTCATGGCTAGCCATTTGTGTATCTAGAAACAAAAACTGCATAATAAGAAAGTGAAAAATGACAAGGAGAGGCCGTAATTAGGATGAAAAGACTATCTGTGATACTTAATGAAGATGCATACTCATATTTCTCAAACACAATGCTAATTACTGGGTACAATTCCATTAATCGTTCATGAATTATTAAGCTCCATTAACTAATAAACCTTGTGCATAAAATAATTCAGAATTGCTGGAGCATTGTGGGACAGGTAAAGACACACTCTCTTTGCTTTATTGGTTGGTGCTAAATGATAGAATGCAGCAGTGACTTCATTAATCCAGCTCAGTGCTAATGTGGCAAAGATTGATTAGCCTGCGACAGAATACAGGAGACAGAAAACTCCTGCAGAGAAATATAGTAGACATCTAAATGATACCACAGAAAAATACACACACAAAATAAAATCTGAGAAACTCTACACTGAATTAGTTACAAATAAAACCAGTGGAAGATATTAACTATATTTTCAAATGAATCATTTATGATTTGGAAAACACTGTACTTTTTACCTTGAAAAACATACTTTAAAACTTAATGGATTAGTTGCATACACTTGTGTACACATATATATCATTACCAGTCCAATTTCACAACAGAACATAACTATTTTATGAGGTGGTGATTTTGTATGAATTTTTACTATGTGATTTGTATGGATATATACTTGAAGGTCATAAAGGTCAACCCAGAAAACCCACCAGTTAGTGGAGTGTAAACAGATCATACAAAAACCTACAAATGAGATTCATGTGAAGTAGCCACCAATTCGCTAAAATGTAGAATTGCTACAAAATGCCATTAGAGTGTGTTGCTTATTATTTACTTGATTGATATGACATTTTTATTGTCATTAAGGAATATACATGCTTCCATTCATTATTACAAAAAATAGTGTTTTGGGAGTCTGCAAGCACAAAACTTTAAAAACGGGTTTCAAATTGCATGTTTTTGAAAACAATTCATGTCCAATGTATAACAATGTATAACCACTTCATTTCCAATGTATAATCTGTGACCTAAACCAAAACCAGTTGTGAACCACTGGTCTAAACTGATCAATTCCAGTGTAAAACAGGTGCAACATCTTTAGAGTTTTTCTAGCAAGACATAAGACATCTTGATAAAAGAGAGGCGGCTTATAAGCAGAGCTGATACGGATGGGGTGCATTTCCAAGAAGCATTCCTCACATGCTAAGAGTAGAACCCAGAGGGAACTACTCTGCAGATGAAAGAATTAATCATTAATGCTCGGGCAGTAATGATCCCCAAAGTTGGGGTTGTTTTTATTTTTTAATTGTTGTTGATTTTTATTTGTATTTGTGTTCCTGCGCCTTAGCTTAGCGTCCCATTCCAAATTAAAGCTGAGTGCCTTGGAGTCAGCAAGTAGTGGCACAGCACACGTGCAGGATTGATTTTCGGGCTCGCTCCATGGAATGAGTTTTAAATCTGGGTGAGTTATTAAGGCCTTGAGTTTAGCTCGCATTGAGGAAGGAGTGCGAAGTGGGGTGGGGGGTGGGGGGGTTAAAGGAGAAACAAAGCAGAAAAGAAAAGGCATGTGGTCGGTAGCCGGGCCGGCTGCAGGACTGAATGGCACCTGTCACCGGATGATAAACGACCTCCTTTGCCCTTCAATTCCCACCGCTGTCAGTCAGGGTGGGGTCATTAATCTTCATCGCAGGCTTGTCAGGTCAGGCAGGCGTGTAGAAGAAGAGTAGGAGAACAGGACAGGGTAGGAGAATAGGCAGCCCTGGGTCAAGATGAGATGAGCAGGCCCCGAAAAATACCGTTGCGTTCGTATTGTCAGCTGAAGGCCTCGTTTGCATAATTTATTATGATTCGCTGAGCAGCCCCCACCCTCTCGACAGATCTGCGAGGTGAGAATAAGGTCTGAGGATGTGCAGACAGATGGATAGTGGGCCGTAGCTGCCAGCCACACCGAGCCCCAACCAATCAGAGACCAGTTGTAGCCCCCGCAGCCAATCACAGATGTGGCACTTCAATTACAGCGTAATAAAGGAACATTCATCATTCAATTAGGCATCTGTCATGAATCCACAAAAGGGGAAAAGTTCCAAGCCAAGACACGGTGAAGGAAAGTAGGGACAGGGACAAAATCTACTTATAGCCGAAGTCCAGGGGCGAGAGAAGACAATATTGAGGGAGTTAATTGCAATGCCATGGCGATGACAGTGTTATGACTGATGTGCAGCTGTTATATAATGAGCATGGCATCGAGGGTCGCATATATGAGTCCACAAAGATTCATGAACAGTAAAAAAGCTCAAAGATTACGAAGACAAACTTTGATGAAGAATCCATCTGTTTTCAGATCAAGACTGACTCATTTTTGCAAAATATAGATCATTTCCAAGACATATTAAAGATAAATGCTAGACTGTCTGTAGAAAGTTGAGATTATTTTCTCCTCTTTCACACTTCATAAGTGTGCCATTGGCAGTGCTGAACAAATGTTCATCTTTATTTTTATATGGCTTTATACAATAGAGATTTAAAGCAGCTTTGTAGTGTTAACTAGGAAAGTAACAAAATTAGTGATGCAAATGTAAAAAAAAAATTAGGCAAATCCAAGGAAAGTAGCTGCTGCAAAACAATATTGTCATTCTTCAGCTCGAGTCACTTCAGTGTTGGTTTAGTACAGTTCAGTAACTGTGTAAAGTTGATTTATTATCAAACAAGTTCAATTCAATGCTAGGCGGTTCTACTGAAAACAGCAGTAGTAGTGTTGTTGTTCAGCTTGAGTCAGTTCAGTGTTGATTCAGTTTAGTTCAATATACACAATGCAGTTTTTTTTTTCCAAAATGGGAGCGTTAGAAGCTTGTTATCCAAATGCAATTAGTTCTCATGTCACATGACTGATCAAAACATATTACAAAATGTAACTGCAAATATACATTTTAGAGTTAGATAGATTTAGATCGGCAGCCTATAAACAATAACAATTGTACGTATCTAGAGACAAACAGATGTTTATGAATGCTTTTAAGTTTATAGAATATTGAATCTATGCAATTAGGAAATTCTTATTAGATTAGGCTGGGCTCACTGTAAAAAGAAACTAATATGGTTTTGGAACAACATGGGGTGAAAAATAATAGCAAAATGTTGAGATGCAGAGCGATGGTTTCCATCTTGATCTCAGCAGAGACATGACGGCTAAGATTTTACCATCCAACATAAAAGCCAAGCCTCAGCATCATAACTCTCTCTGCATTCCCAGCTCTCCTCTTCCAATGAACATCCGATAAAAGAGTGAATCTGTCATATTGCGTTTCTAGCTTTTGTTTTTCCGCTGTCCCGCTGACAATAGGCTAGGTAACACTCAAAGGCCCAAGATGAAAGCATAACCAAAGCTAGACGGAAATTCAGACCGGCACCCATCTGTTGAAGAGATGAATGGAGAAGCCAAATGGAAGAAACAGACGAATAAAACAAACTGATGAGAGCAAAGAAAGGGTAAATAATTGATGAGTTCTGGGTTTAGAAGAGACTGCTCATTAATATCCTCCTGTAGCTTCATTAAGAAGGGAAACAACGAGCTTCTAAACAATGGTCCTTGGTTCTCCGCTTAGAAGTCAAACGCTGCTCTTTTTTTCTCTCTGATGCCAGGTGCTTCAAAATCCCAACGGCCTGCTCTCCAACCTCCTGTAACCACCCAGAATTCCCCCGCCACACATTTACCTCCCCAGCCAGGAGAATGAGACCTTGTAAATAATATATCAAGATAAATGATAATTGCTGCGTTTTTCGAACCCATCATTTAATGAGCCCCATTAATTAAAAATGAATGCAGCTGACAGTGTTTGTCGGAACACATCTGATGTAAACACATCATGGCAGAGACACAAAAAGTTCCAGTCGGGAATAAATCCTTCTTCCGCCCGCCTCGACACTTCGTTATCAGTTTTGCTGCATATGCGAGGATGGAAAATATCTGCGATGCTCTGACTGATGCAGAACCAGATTGTCCTTGAAAATGACATGAAGACAATGTGGGGGGGGGGTCATCTGAATTTCATCTGAGGCTTCAATGGTTTTATTCTGGTACAAATAAGCTAGCTGGATAAGATATCCCATCGTTATTGGATCAGCTTGCTTTTCCATAACAATTCCTTGAAAGTAATGTCACAGCAACCCAAAATGCCGTTGCAGGCTGCGACCGAGCGACTGAGTCTCGTCACCGTGTCCCCGTCAGACTTCAAACAGCCCCTTGGACATGTATCGCATGCAGGACCCCCACGAGACCCCTGATTGAATTCTGGCAAACAGAACTAAACATCTGCTTCAAACAAAAGACATCTGCATATTTCAGATTTGTTTTTCATAAATTAAAGCCGCAACCTGCCAAAACCTGGGCACAGTAGTGTGTTCTTGTGTATAATTAGATAAAGTTTACAAGCTTTGAAAGTTGGAAATTAGCATGAAGCATCAGGGCTCACCTGGGACCCAGAGTCCCACGATGGGAGCAGTTTTCCGCCTCTCTCCTCTATCATTTCAAGGAGGAGGGAAAACGCAGCTGAAACTGTTTTGCAGAAGACAATTTTGTGTGTCAACATAATTCTTTTTTATTGCAAATAAACAATGTTGCTATGCTAACCTGTACCATGGTACAGTAATGTGAAAATCCAGAGAAGAGCAGGGCACTGAATTGTCACAACTGACATTTAAAAAGACTTAAATTATTAAAATACAAATGAGAAGGTTACAACATCAAAACATTGTTTTCAACAGAGAGTGTAGTCATTCAATTGTATAAAATTGCAATACAATATACACTGAAAATAATTACATTTTGGACCAACTACAAAGAATATATATACTCTCATTTGTTTTAGTAATATTTATTTATTTATTGTTTGTTTGTTTGTTTGTTTATATTTATTGTAAGGTGTAGTCCATTCATTCATTCATTTTATTTATTTATATTTCCAACGGCAGATCCAAAATTAAATGAATGAATGAATGATTATTTATAATATTATTTATAATAAGGACAATAATATGCTTAATATTTTCTTAAGACAAAATGTTTCCCCTTAACTGTCACCGTCCCACCTTGGAACTTTTTTTTTTTTTTTTTTTTTCTCTATCAAACCGTTTAGTAATTATCATAAATTATAGATTGTTTAAAAGCTTTTTGAAACAATTTGAAACAATTTTGAAAACCATTTTGAAATGGACATTGCGTTACCATGTAAATTGTACTTTAAAATCTTATTGCAGTCTCCTCCCCTTAGTGGGGAGTGTCAAGTGTCATATTAAAAAATTACGGTTTTTTAGAATCAAAACTTTTTATAATCTTGGCAACAAACATACCATTAGAAAGGTCTGAGTCTCAGGATTCCATATTTATTTATTTATCTTATTTTGAGATAGAAGTAATATTGACAGAGAAATCTAGACATTTATGACAGAAAAAATGCATTAAAAAAAATCAGTGGAGTTTGCATGTCACTCAGTGGCTGTTTATGGTATGACACCCTAAATAAAATCTCACAGGAACCTCAATTTTTTCATATCAACTTCAAATTTGGAACATAACTTCTTTAGACATAAGGCTTTCATTTTATACCAATTTTAGAGTAAAACCTGTTATGTAAAATATTTATAATAAATAAAATAAAAATAAAATTAATATAGTGCATTTTATTTACAGAACATTTAAACTTCTGTAACTTTTTGATACTTTAAATTTTTGAAAAATTTCACTTTTGCAATAATCTGCAGATTTTCTTCTTTAAAAAGAGACCATATTCCAAAAGAGGTCTATATTCCAAAGTGTTCATAAATTACAACAATATAAGTTTGAATAGTGCACTTTAATTCCTATTATAAAAAATATCTGGGGGGGGGGGGGGGGGGGGGGGTGACAGTTAAAGGGTTAATGTAGTTCAACTTCATGTGTTTGTTAAACAAAAGCTGAATTAAGTATAAAAGTAGAATTGTCAAGTAGAATAAAAAATGCTAATAATTGTTTAGATTAGGTTTATTGTATTTTTTATAAATAAAAACAACTTCCAAAGATGTTTATTGTGATGTCTTTTTAAAATATGCATCATATTTTCTTATATAAGTGTCATGTTACAAATTAATAGGAAAAAAAAATTATAATTCTGCAGTCAGTAAAGCTAGCCAGTGTGTGTTCTTATTAACACTGTGATATCAAGCAAATACTATTTAAATAAAAAAAATATTTTATTAGATTTTTTTATTTTATTTTATTTTATTTCTATGGGGAGTGTTATTTGCTTTTAGACAAAATTAACAAAACAAGTTTAAACCGGAAACGGTGATCAATATAAAAAGTGCTTTAAATAAACGGCATGGTTGTTTTGCTTTTTTTTACTGAATAAAATGTAACATAAATTTTAACAACATGTCCAAAACTTGCATTTACCTTCATTATTGGTCATTATTTTCGCCTCTGTGGTTTTTGCTGTGTTTTTGTGTTACCCAAACAGCTACAGCATAAAATATAATAATGTTTGTTTTAAAAGAGAATGGAGCTATTAAACTGCTGGAGTTTTCACTCAAAATGCTATAGTTACTGTTATTATAGGCATTCTTTGTGTAAAAACTAACCCTCTCCCCTACATATTCTCTGCCTCTAAAATGGTTCAAGGTGCTTCAAAATGCTTTCAGATAATATAAATTCTACATAATCTTCCCAAGAATAATGTTATAGAAGAACTGACCCCCAAACATAACTTTAAGCAAGAGAAGCAATCATCATTGTGTTCCTTGTCTACCAATATGTAAACATTATGTTATGTGTGCCGAGTTGAATCCCTCTCCCTCACTCCCTGCAAGGCTCTGATAGTCTCTTGTGTTCGCTTTATGAGGTCAGATAGCGGGTTGTTGCTCTTGTAAAAACGGCTTCAATTATTCAGTGAAGTCAAGTTCTGGTTTATCTCCCACTTGTTCCTGGCCCTGGGAGGGATGGTGGGCGGGAGGGAGAGAGGGGCATTGTGGGCCATGTCCCTCTCAAAGCCTGCCTGCTATTGGAGGGTCTGTTCAACAGGGCTCCTGCTTCTAATTACCAGCCTATTTGCAGCAGCTTCAGATATAAATAACTCAACAGCTGCTCCGAGTGGGTGGAGGAGAGACAACAGCGAGTGTGGAATTATAGAATATATCAAAAAAAAAAAATCAACGTTGGGCCTCTCCATCATCATACATGATGTGGTCGTGACAAGCTTCCATCAAAGTGGAACATATCTGTTCACACTGAAAGTGAAAATTTTGTACAATCACAGGCCATGCAAATATATGTGATGTTTAATTTAGAGTTGCACTGTGTCCTAACCAGACATGACAGAGTAAAGTGACAAGTGTATAAAGTTCTCACTTTTGAGTTTTTTTTCACGACAATTGGCAGTGTTTGTTTTTACACAGATGTATTTATTTATTTATTGTTTGTTTGTTTATTTGCTTGTTCGTTTGACAAAAAATATATATATTATTTAAATGTAGTCAATATTTCATGGTCACATTTTTATTAAAGCTGCAGTTCGTACATTTTGCCTCTTTGTCACCATCTCTGTTGAAAACCTGCAATTGCAGTTGTTTGCGGAATTGTCTTCCTTGCGTGGGTTGTGCGCCGGCACGGCTCCAGCGCAGATGAATCTAATGCTTTGAGGAGTATATGTGTGGCAGTCAGTCACCGCACCAGTGTGGATATTTATTGTACTTCACAATCACAGATTCTAGCCTACGTCTTGGAATATATGATCCAAATATATGACCCAAAAACCTTTTAGGTTTTTTTCTTCTTCCCATCACATTTTGTCAAAAGTATAAATTTTAAGTAAAAAGATTTAATATTTCATCAATACCTATTTTTCATTATCTTGTTAACATTGATGTAATGACATAAAAGCTTTCTCATCATTTTACATTTATTTGGCAAGATTACACTTTTGAAAGTTGGCTGCATCACTTTTATCTCTTTGTTGTGCTAAGTAGACCTGCCCACCAATAAATCTCATTGGTCCTTTACTAAAAATAAAAGTTCCAAAAGGGTTTCCACAGTGATGCCATGGAAAAACCATTAAGGGTTCTCCAAAAAAAAAATTCAAGAACATGAATGTGATTCCATGAACCTTTTTCCAATGTAAAGAACTTTTTGTTCAAGGTAAGGTTACATGGATGTTAAAGGTTCTTCAATGACCCATAGATGTCAGTACAGAAACATTAGTTTTAAAAAAGTCTATATTAAACAATTTGCATGAGAATGACAATTTTGGACCGATGCAATTTCATAGTTCGCAGAGCTATGCATACAGCACACAAATCAAATCGAATCCAAGGTACCGAAATGTCCTGTTGCTCATCAAAGCTGGTTAGAACAGAGTTAGACCAGAATGCTAGTTTATAGAAGAGAGCTCTGCCTCTTTTCAGCACTGTGCTAGTTGCTTTCTATCTTCCATACATATATCCACAGCATGAAGGTAAGGTCATACAAATTTATGAATGAACTGCTCATTCTTCACCAGCTAATTACTCTTCAACAGTGATGCTACCTAATTTTTTAACACGGAAGTAAAGCATTTTACATTTACGCATTTACCTGAAGCTTTTATCCAAAGTGACTTACAGTGCATTCAGGCTATACATTTTTTTACCAGTATGTTTGTTCCCTGGGAACTGAACCCACAACCTTCTGCGCTGCTAACGCAATGCTCTACCACTGAGCCACAGGAACACACATTTTCTGTGAGTGCGCGAGACTTCCGGTTCATTAGCCACGTAGGGAAATAACGAGAAGAATAACAAAATGCAGTAAACGGTAAAACTGCTTGCACTACAGTTCATAATTAAGATAATGCATAAAAATAATACGGTAAGACACACCAGTTTGGAATATCAAGTTTTGTACAGCTAAAAATAGCTGAAAATGGAAGCCAGACACATAAAGTTTGCAAAAGACCACACCCGCTCTTACGGAAAAATAAAGTGTCTAGAGCTCTATGGCAAGAGCTACCGCAAAAAAAAAAAAAAAAAAAAAAAAAAAAATGAAATAAACATGAAAAAAAAAAAAAACCTTGATCATACTTTCAGTGAGATTATGTACAGTATTGTACTCCGTCTCCTTTTGAATCCTCTAAAGCTAATTCCAGCTAATTGCCAATAACACATTAACAAGAGCTGGCATCATCTTGCCCTCCACTGTGCTGAAAGCCTACACTGATATCCTGAAAGACTATGGCATACAGCATGGCGATTTGTAATAAAAGTCTGGCTGAGCGTTCTCCCCAGCTCGGTGATAAGCCTCCAAGGGAGAGCTACAGGCACCATTTAATGCGTGTTTGCAGAAAACTATTCTAAACAGGCTCAAATTGGGAGGTGATTATATGGACGATGTGGGACCTGTTATAATTACTTCAAACCGCTGTGTTGGTGATAATCTATGGTAATTGCAAGTTTCTGAGCTTGAGCGGTACATGTATTATCTTTATGATGAAAGAACGAGATACACATCCTTGGAGATGCTTAATCCATGATGCTTGCGCTGAAGACATAATTGTTTTACCTTGTAGAAAACATCAGAAAATGCTGTCAATAAACAAATGTAGTCCATGTGGATGGCATAACAATCTTTACTCTAATTTATTTCAAAATTAGATTAGATATGTGCCTTTTAATTAGATCTGTTCGTATTGCTATAAATGGCATAAATACACTTAATGTAATACCTAGAACCCTAGAGAAACATCCTCTTATGTAAAACTATATTTTTACATTTTCTTATGATTATGCGAGTGCTTCTCTGTGCAACCCTGAACTCAGTAGGGTTTTGTAAGTTCAAGGGCAATGGTCAGAAAAAAAAATAACCAATATGTATAATATGGCATTTAAAAAAAAAAAAAAAAAAAAATCTATGGTATTAAATTTGCCCCCTAGAATGCGGTGTGAAATTTGCCTCCTACAGTATAATTGATTTTCAGAGTCTTTTATTTTGTTTATTTACATTTTTATTTTGATGCCTGTTTTTTATTTTATTTTATTTTATTTTATTTTATTTTATTTTATTTTATTTTATTTTATTTTATTTTATTTTATTTTAATTTTATTTTAATTTATTTTATTTTATTTTTTTCACAATATTTATTTTTATTTTATTTCACAATATTCGGCCTGGACCTGAACTTACATAGTTATTATTATTATTATTATTATTATTATTATTATTATTATTATTTACTTATTTGTTGGTTGCTTGGTTGGCTAACTTCCATAGCTATTTCAAGTGAAAATTTATTACAACTGATTCAGGTGAGGTATTTTATGTAAAGGAATGTGTTTTTATATTGTTCTAAAAAAATAAATGATAATAATTCTAGAGGGCAAATTTCCCACCTCAATAATATCTATAAACTTAATAAATAATAATAATAATAATAATAATAATACTAATAATAATAATAACAATAATAATAAATAATAATGATGCATAAAACAATAAATTGTAATATAAATATAATATAATATAATATAATATAATATAATATAATATAATACAATATAATATAATATAATATAATATAATATAATATACTTATTTGCTTACTTATTGAGGTGTGAAATTTGCCTCCTAGAATTGATTTTCAAAGACTTTTTTCGGAACAATATGAAAACACATAGATGATATAGATGGGTGTTGGGTGGTTGCTTGCTAAAGTCAAACAAGCCCCCAAGTGTCTATGATATTCTGGATTCTAAATGGCTCAGGTCCCTTTGTTATTTTAGGTCTCTGGGATTTTTGTGCCCAGTGGTTTGGCAAAACCCATAATTCGGATCATTTAGAAAAGTGACACCTCTCCTGTGCTCTCATTTCAAGCAGGGATTCTTCAAACTGATTGCTGTGTACTCTTCAACAAATGACCATTTGTGTCCCTAAGCAATAGTTGTAGTGAAGCTTGCCTTAGCAAACACTGCTAATAATAAACACACACAAAAGTTGGCCAATTAAATTTAAGGAGTCCAGCAATTCAGTGTTCTCACTTGAGAAAATTTAGCTTTGATCTTTTTCCCTCTTTAAGCAATGCCAATTACTGTGATTGCCCCATATTAAGGAGACATTCTTGACATTAATTACAAAAGAAAAAAAGGAGATCCTCCAATTTAGGATAATAAATTACACTGATGGCCTCCCAACAAATGCTGAGTTTGTCAAATCTGTTGTTTTACGAGACCGGAATGGCTTTTATACGTGTGCTCTCTCCTTCGCAGGTGACAATGGTGTCAAGTGGCTCTCAAATCCAGTGTGCTCATTTATCAATTGAAGGACATGTTGATCATTATTACTGTGCCTTAATTCCCCTGCATTAACAAACAAATCTTCAAGGATAAACGTAGAATGAATCAAAGAGATCATACTTCTTTTTTTTTCTATGCGGTTGTGCAGCTCACGTTTTAAAAGGAATAGTTCACTAGATGATGAAATTATTTATTTTTCCACATTCACCAAGCTCCAAAAAGGTACATACAAGAAAAAAAAGAAAGAAAAAGAAAAAAACGTTTGGTGTCAATGACAGCAAACATGATGCAACACCTCAATTTGAATATGAATGCGAATGAGGTTTTTAGAAGATTTATAGTGAATAATGGCTTAAACTTCATTAAATGCCACTCATAAGAATGTTAGAATTTACAAATTTTAACAGTTTTAACTTTTCAAAATAGGTAGAATCAAAAGCAAGTGAGTTCAGGTAAAAACAAGGTAAAATGAGAGAGAGATTAGAGCATTGTGTTCCAGTTTAAGGATGTCAGACAAATGCAGAGCGCATTTCAAAGTCTGGAGGAGACGGTGTGTTTGTGCTGCGTGTGCGCGGGAGGGAGGGTTCGGGTAGCACCCTGGGATTCGCCGATGACAGGATGCAGGAATCGGAATACGGTCCCTCCCGTTGTCTGAGAATCCAGTGAGGGTGTTTGCCATATGCTCGTCGTTTCCAAGGGAAAAGGAATCAGAGGATAAAAGCGACGGCAGCTATGAGCCCTTTCAATATGTTCAAAGCCCATATGAAAATGACTGTACACAAGTCTTCTACAGAGGCCAATTTTAGATCAAAGCCTGAACAGAGAAGAAAGTTACAGAAGACAAGAGGAGAGAGAAATTTGAGATAAGTTGTGCTGTGCTGTTTGCTTGAACTAATGGAATTAGTCTTACAAAATTAAGACAATGAAAAAAAATCATTCCCTTGAAAAAGGAAAAACAGGATCTCAGTATAGCACTAGTCTGCTATATATGACTATAAGACACAAAGATATTAAGATATCATTAACATTAAAGGGATAGTTCACCCAAAAATTTTAATTCTGTCATTAATTACTCACTCTCATGTCGATCCAATCCCATAAGACCTTCGCACATCTTCAGAACACAAGTTAAGATATTTTTGATGAAATCCGAGAGCTCTCTGACCCTCATAGACAGCAATGCAACTACCACGTTTAAGGCCCAGAAACGTAATAAGGACATTGATAAAATGGTCAATGTGATATCAGTGGTTCAACCGTAACTTTAACGTGTGTTTACGAGAGTACCACAACACATGCATGTGCATTCAGCTGCTTGTAAACAAGGTGCAGCGCATCCAGGTTCTGCATCAGCAGCAAGTATTCTCTCATGGACTATTGCTAAAAGTCTGCACTTCATTCGAGTATCAATTTAGGGGAAATAAAATACCATAGGATATAAAAGTAGAAATAAATGAAGCAATTATTGACATACAGTACAACTTTGCTATCAGTTTGATTATTTAGACAGCTGTTGATAAGTAACTCAGCAACTACATGTCAACTAGTACTAATAATCTAATGAGAGCTAGTTGATATGTATCTGCTTATAGTCAATAGACAAAGGTGACCATCAATATAAAATGTAACCTAATATATATATAAATATATATATATATATATATATATATATATATATATCTATATATATATATATATATATATATATATATATATATATATATATATATTAGCCTCACAGGAAACACTCATCACCTAACAAGGTGTAGTAAGATACTGTGCATATCTTAAAAAAACAATGTCAAGATATGATATAGTCCATTATGAAGTAGATTTAATATAGTGTTCATAGTGTCATAACCATGCCTTAAGAATACCCTTCTAATGTATAATAAATTTGGGCTTCATAGAAAGTGTTACCAATAATTCTTCAATGTAATAATTGCAGGATACCATTTATAGCACAGTCTTAGAAGAATTGTATAAGGTCTTAGTTCATACTGAAATCTCTGCAGACTATAGATATAATGTCACAAACTAAAACTCTAAGGAAAATCTCTCTGTTTAACCTCAGTGCTGTCTAGGAGTTGACTGAGATATTTAAGAGATCTCACTTGTGTTTTTCTTTCCTGTAGGAACTGTTTTCACTCACCTTGAATGTGGTGCAGTTGGTCAGGTTGAGAGCGGCCCGCTCTGTCTCTCTCTCTCTCTCCCGCACCATCTGGCCTAGTTTCTGTCATTGCTTCCCCAGGAGAGACTGACCCGAGCAGGAAAACACTGCAGGGAGCAGCTGCCACCCTGTGCTCACCTGCAAGAAATCCACACATAGTGACAAAAGTTTTGTTGGCAAAACAGAACAATGTACTGTAGACTTTTGGGTGTGGAATAGTAAATGTAACTTCAAACGTGAGCTGTCTTCAGTGCCATCTGGTTTCTGAGCAGAGAGAGATGGCAGGATTTATTCAAAAATAATAACTTTTCATAACGCTAAAGGGTGTGCATAAGGATCTTTTTGCATTCAGAGAACAAAAGGATATGGAAGGGATATAAAACAGCTGTGCACATTGTCTTTAATCAGAGGAGCTTGATTTCAGATTTGGCATTATGATTTTTGGTGGTCCACATTCCTCCCTTTAATAAGCCTGTCGATTAACGACAACAACTCCCAAATTTGGGTCTGTTTCTGTAGGAAACCACATCAAAGCATTAAACAAATGATTGTCTCCTCGCACATCAGTCGCCATGCTAATTTCACAAAGAGGAAATTACTATTTGTTAATAGCAAGCACACAGCGTATTAATCTCATTGTCTCACCCATGGCCTGAATATTCATATAAATATAACATGACTTGTCACCACTCTTGAAATTTATTGGTTTTCCACCTTCGCAAATTAAGAGTTCCAATTTATGAATATTTTAGCACATGTGCGCTCTGCGGGACATTTATCACCGGCGTCGCTATTCTAAACAGAATAAATGAGCAGCCAAGCTGCCGCGCAGCCGGACGTTCCTGTGGACAGATTAATGAGAGAGCGGGAGTGATGGGGCAGCTGGGCAGGTTGGGCCTCCCTCTGAGGAGAAGAGATACAGGAAGCATGACTGAGATCCACAGCAGAGATTCTCAAGAAGAGAGCTTGATCTTCCTGCTCACTAATTACGGAGAACTAAAATGTTGCACGTAGAAGACCACCATGACTGCCTAATTACCCACAATTCTCTTTGACGCTATTGGAAGAGAACTGAACTGAGCTGGAGGATGACATCGCTGAATCAACAATGAACTGATTTTAACTGAAAAATTTACTGTTTACTATCGTCGACTTTTTAGAGCGGCTGAATAAATTTTTTATTTTAATTTAAATTTTAAGATTACATTTTTTGCATTATTGACACACAATTTCCGATAGACTGTAATGCTGCTTTGACACAGTGTGTATTGTATAAAGCGCTATATAAATAAAAATGAATCGACTTGACTTTTCTTGATTTCTTGATTTTTTTCTAATGCCATGTCAAAAGAATGATGTAATTTCATGAAAGAATGAGATGTCAAAATATAGTTGTAGTGCCAAGAATGTTGCAATGGCAAAAAAAAATACAAAATGTTAATGTTAAAATACTGTAATGCTGTAATATATATATATATATATATATATACTATATATATATATATATATATATATATATATATATATATATATAAAAATCTTTTTCAAAGAATGTTTGAATATCCAAAAATGTATCCAAACATATTTTAATGCAATTTTGTTCATGTCAGAATAATGTAGTAATGCCAAATTAATATCGATGTTGAAGATAGATGTAAAATAACATTTTAATGACAAATTAATGAAACGCTAAAAGAATCTCACAATCTCAAAAGAATGTTGCAATGGCAAAAGTAAACAGATATGATGTCAAAATACTGTCATGATATAAAAATGCCAAATTAATGTTGTCATGCTGAATGTTGCAGTGTTAAAATAATGTTATAATTTAAATAATAATAATTATATATCAAAAATGTTGTCATTTAATTTATTTCATGTTGGAATAATGTTGTAATGCCAAATTAATGTTGCCATGCCATAAGAATACTATAATAAGTCAAAATAATATTAAAATCACAAAAGAATTCTGTAGTGCCAAAAATAAAAAAAAAATAAAAAAACTGTAAATGGCAAAAATGTAATAACCTCAAATTAATGTTACCAAGTGAAGGAATGCTGCAATTCCAAAAGAATGTTCAAATATCAAAAAAGTTGGAATGCTAATGAATTTTCTTCATATTTGACGAATGTTATAATGCCAAAATAATGACATAATGTCAATATACTATCACAGTTCAAACAACAAAAAAGTGAGGCTAAAATAATCATAATATCAAAAGAATCTGATAACAAAAATTATTGCCAAAAGAAAGCTGTAAATAGAGTGTATGACAAAATGTTGCAATGTCAAAAGAATCACACAATCTCAAATAATGTTGGAATGCTAAAATCATGTTGCAACAGTAAACTAATATTCCAAAAAGATATATTGCAGCTTCAAAAGAATCTTGCAATGTCATAAACATAATGCAATGTCAAATGTGAGTCATAATTCTACAAACATGTTGTAATAGCAAAAATTGCGGTAAGGTCAATAGAAAGTTGCAATGTCAAAAAAAAAATGTTGTAAAAAAAAAAATCACGAACTTTGTCAGTGACGCAATGTAAAGGAAATTTTGTAATGCCAAAAGAATGACAATGTCAAAACAGGTGTCAGGTCATTATATCATGTTCTGCTTTGAGAAGAGGTATGCATGATGGTATCCAAGCACCATCCAAAAGGAGCTGCAGCCATGCAGAACGACGTTCCTAAAGTTTACTTTGTAAAACCCATCTGCTATGGGAGCCAGTAGCTTCACTTGACAACAGCCTCGGTGGTGACTCAAAATGCATGCCTTATTTCACATACTCCCAACCCAAAACACCTGGCACAGACAAGTGTGAGATCATTTAGATAAAAGCTGGCATCAGATCTGTATCCTGGACTCCTTCCATATCGCCGAGTCCCACCACATGCTTGGTGTCATCCTCAAGGTTCTGTCTGCCTTGGGGAGCAAGAGCCCAAGATAAGAGAAAGAGAAGCCCTCGGTGGTGGTAATTATTTCTGCAGCTTCCACTCTGTTCCTGCTCGCCGCTCACCTGGCTCTCTCCACCACATCAGAAGGAGGATGAGAGCTCGTTCTCCTCTGAGAGAACCGCAGAAGCGCCCGGCATTTCATAAACACTGGCAGCTGCTGCGGCAATTAGCCATGCGCTCTGTACTTTTACAACAATGCAATCCTCCCTGATCTCCACAATTAGCCTCTTAATTGGGTCTAAACAACCAAGGCGGAAAAGATAAATAAAAAAGGCAAGGAGAGCGGAGGGGTTGGGCGGCTGAAGCTCGAGAAGCCAAATGCTCTCGCTCAGCGGCCTTTGGCATTTTGCCGTTTGTGGCGGAAAGGCAATGGAAAACACTGTGAAGAAAAAAAAAAAAACTGTGTGATGCCTCGTATTCAGATTGAAAGTGACATTACTTCCCCGTCTAACTATCCAGCTCTGTGAAATGCTAACATTTCATGTGACAGGGGTGTTATAATGACTTTTAAACACGCTGTTGAGCGCCTCATGACTTGAAGATGCTTTATATGACCCAAAAAGCACACTTGACAGAACAATAACCTTGTCTATATATATCTTCATATGGTGATCCCATTTTAATCTCTTAATTAATGATGCCTGCATGTCATTATAGAGTAAATACCTCATCATCACTTAATTAACATTAATTTGATGTCTAGAGCCACACTACAATTGATGATTTTAACGGGTTTTATATCACTTTCTGTATGTATGAATACAAACGGGTGAATCAAGAACATATTCGAGTAACAGCCCTCCAAAAAAGAAAATATATTTTACATTAAGTAAATGATACCAATTTTAGAACCATTATAATGGTTAATTCTCTTTTTTTTTTTTTTTTTTCTTCATTGTGACATTATTTTTATAATAATAATGGTTTGCAGTAAGGTCTCATAATTCATTAACGTTAATGCACAAGTTATGAAAAATTGCATTTATTAACCTGTGTTAATGTGAGCTAACGAAAATACAATAGTTCATTCACAGTAGAGTAACTAATGGTAAAAAATACAAATAAAAAAAAAATGATAATAATAATACATGCATAGTATAGTTAATTTTAAGTGTATGTGAACCAATATAGTTACAGTAATTAATGTTAATTATGAATCCTTGCTGTTAAGAGTTGCCATTTTTATATTAAACCTAAGCTCAATTTCCACATGATTTTTTAAATAAGAAAGAAAGAAAGAAAGAAAGAAAGAAAGAAAGAAAGAAAGAAAGAAAGAAAGAAAGAAAGAAAGAAAGAAAGAAAGAAAGAAAGAAAGAAAGAAAATGCCCAGATGCATAAAAGAAAAATGTTACTCAAATTTTGATGTCCCCCTGCTTATTGGTCATAAAATAAGCTTTATTTTAAATGGCCAAAATACATTCTTTTATTATTATTATTATTATTTCTTTTGATTGGAGGTGAAAGGCAATCTATATTGAATCACTAGAGTTTCCTATATTATCACACATAGACATGTTATAGGCATTTAATATCACTTACATTCCAGAGGCACAGAACATCCATGCTGAATAATCTGACAAATCATTTTGTTACAGTGCATTACTAACAGAGCAAGTGCAACAGCAGAGCTTGCCCATGACACTCTACTACTACAAGTTCACTTGCTTTCATAGAGGCCTTTTCTTGTCCATTTGTTCCAGAGGAACAAGGTTTTTATTTTGACTAGTAGTTCCTCTCAGCAGGTAGAGTTTGAGGCGTGTGTGTGTCAGCTGTGAGTGCTGACAGCAGCGTCTGGCCCTCACACACACCGCTCCAGCAGGGGAGCCCGGCTGCAGCGTACAGCATTTCTATATCAGCAGCACACTCAGTGTGCAGCCTCCACAACATCACACACACACACACACACACACACACACACACACACACACACACACCACTTATAAAGAATACAGGCACCATCTAGTGCTTTCGTTTGGCAAAGACTTCTAAATACAAAAGTACATATTTAAAATCCATGCACAATACAAACTTGAAGCACAATACAAATAAAAAAGCCCTATTGAGCACCTATAGTGTGCTATAAAGCTGAAATTCACATTTTAACATTATTAGTGTTGGGTTCAAGTCCGAGTCAAGTCTTACTCCTTAAACCAATTCAGTTTGAGTGAGAGACATTTATTAATGTATGTTTACCTTAATTTTATATTGTAGCTTATTACCTTTAATGTTGTATGGATTCGTCTATGAACGTTTCCAGTCCAAAATGTCTTTTTCAAGTCCAAGTACATGTCCACCCGAGTCTGTCCGCATCCGAGTTCATTCTAATTGCAGTCCGAGTCCTGTGTCCAAGTATACAAACTTTATTTTATTTTTTAAGTATTTTTATAAAAAAAGAATGCATTGATACTTAAGTACTGTAAACTTAAGTTGCTCTAGTCCAGTAAATCTTGAAATATTACTAATCATATCAAAGAAAAGTTATTCTAACATTTACTTCATAGTAATCATTAAACATGAACCATAAACTAAAGGGGGAAATTTTTACAATTATGCTAAACGGCATTTTAGTTGCTAAAAATCCCTTAGTAGATTATATACAACAAGTTTTTAAGCAGAGTTGTGATGGTTGATAATTTAGAGGACTTAAAGATTAGCATATCAAATATGATACTGCAAGCTTTATTCTTTATTCTTAAACTTTTTTCTTTACTTTTGTCACTATGCCTATTATAGTATAAAGAGCAGTTTTCCAGCTTCAGACAGCAATATTTATTTAATATTTAATACAAAAGCAGCACAACGTCCTTGACATTAATCCAACTTCTATAATAAATCGTTTCAGGTAGTGTGGTAACCAGCGAGAGTGTATTATGATGAATGTCTGAGAACTGTAGCATGTTTTTTTTGCTGCTGTGGGATAAACAGCTGAATTGTGTCCAGCAGGCATTAGTAATGCTCTACTGAGGACAAGCAAATGGATGGAAATCAATGGGCAGAAGACCAACAGAGTTGTGTTTTCAAAAGTATGTTTCCACAATTAAATATCTGAGAACACTGAGGTTTTGTAATGCGATCAAACAGAAATATTTATTGACAGAAAATGTTTAGCAAAATGTAAGAAATATGGGTAGAAGAAATATGGTATTTTAATACGGGCCTAAAGAGAAGTATACATCATGTTCAGAGACCCATAGAAGATAGTTGGAGAAGATGAAATGCTGATTTCACTTTCTAAAGGCATGGCCATATCTCTTTTTTTTTTCAGAAGAATTCCAGGAGTGGAATGCGATTTAATTTTTAAATTGCATACAAAGTGACGTGACATACAGCCAAGTATGGTGACCCATACTCAGAATTCGTGCTCTGCATTTAACCCATCCAAAGTGCACACACACAGCAGTAAACACACATACACACCGTGAACACACACCCGGAGCAGTGGGAAGCCATTTATGCTGTGGCGCCCGGGGAGCAGTTGGGGGTTCGGTGCCTTGCTCAAGTCGTGGTATTGCCGGCCCGAGACTCGAACCCACAACCTTAGGGTTAGGAGTCAAACTCTCTAACCATTATCTATTAATCTATTAATCGCAAATGATCTTGAAATTGATATTAAGATCAAATCTGTGCATACGCATGTTTTTTTGAGGCCACTGATATAAAATTTGCAAGAAGAAATTGTTTGTCACAGAACATTCTAGGGCCTTATTTATAAAGCGTGCATTTGCACCGATTTGATCTTAAAGTGTGCGTATGCTAAAATCCACCCTGATGTTCAGTTCAAGTTTCAAGTTTGTTGAAATACGACATGCGATTTCACCCTGTTGACCATTAGAAAGCTATATCGATGGCCAGTTATTACATTTATTTTTTTAACTTAAACAATTATAGTATAAATAAATATAATATTCTACATTCTAAAAGCATGGATAAACACATAAACACAAATACTGTTTATTATTATTATTATTATTATTATTATTATTATTAATAATAAATTTGTAGCTAGGCATTTCACTTTCTGGCATGTCAGGAACAGGGTCTGGAATCCTACAATACGCATCCATAATGTACTGCTTTACTCAATCAAAGAACAAAGGAGTGCACTTATTGTAAGGTAATCTTCGCGGTCATGTTTCAGTTAGGATGGAATTTAAGTGTATGTGTATTTTACTCCCGGTTGCATTATTTTAATGACTTTTCTTATGCACTTAAGGATTGTTGTAATACGTATTTAGAGCACTGCTTGAGTAGGTCAAACTGTTGTGGTTAAAAGCTGCAATGAGAAGACAAAGTCTCACGAGATGTCGCGAGATGCCAAGGGCCAATCAGCAACGCGCCTTCGTGTAAATGTTCAAAAAACATGGCGGTGATGTAGGAGAGCACTCTTACCTGAGTAACGTTACCCACGCGTTTTCTGGATCTAAACCAAATATCGCAAAGATTTTTTCCCACTAGTTCAACCAAGTTATGACTACTGGAGCGGTATTGTTTATACTAGTTAAAATAAGTCATGACCGACTCGAGGAACATCGGTGTGCGCCATGTATCAGATGCGAGAGAAAGTCCGAGCAGAACTTCCACAGTTTCCCAGAACAAGATGAAAACAAAGAGACGAATGATCGGACTCCAACAGTCCCAGTCTCCGTCTTGTCACACTTCATACAACTGTCGCAAAGGTAATACTTTTGTAAGACATAGCTTACCAAAACGCGTGTCAATCGATCGCAAAGCAGAAGATGATGTTTCTTTTCATAAAACAGTATTAAAGTACAGTCGCGGTGTCAGTGTACTGAATGATTATCATATTCGTGTTGTTTAAATGACACTCCAAGGTACTGCAGAGAATAGCATGGTACTACAGTGGAGCATGGCCAAAGTAACGTTACTCCTTGTTAGTGTCGACGTGAAAAGTTATTTACTCCATACTGACCGTAGTGTCGTAATTATTACTTTAATTCTCAGATTTTACCACCCCAAAACGCCGACCAAGAATCCGATTCAACGGTTGTTACAGTGGAGATTCGCCTAATGAGACTGAATTCTCTCAGGACATCATCTGGGACACCAACTCACCATCTCAGAACCTGAATGGCAAGTGTGATCATAAAACTTCAAGTAGTCTGTATTTATATCCTCTTAAAAATACTTTTTCATTTCTTTAATGAATGCAAACCAAAACAAAACGAGATTGTTCATAGCTAACAATGAACGATATGTTTCATGTTACGTAAAACGTAAGCTATTTCTAAGCAGTAAAATCAATAAAAAAGTAAATGTGTGTGTGTGTTTCAAGTCCAACTCAAGACACATTCATCTCTGTATTTGTGAATTATTTCACATTTCCTTGTCTCTATGTAAACTATAGCATGTTTATAATGGTATAAACAGTAGGTATATTTGTGAGCTGATTGCTGTATTTTATTGTGTATCATAGCATATTTTACAGAAAAGAAAAATGTAACTTTTGTATTTTGTATACATTTGTAACTGTTCACAGGACAAGGAGACGGGAGAGTCATTGAAATATCGGAGATTGTCAGTAGAATTGCACCAAAAGTAAGTATTAAAGTAAGTCAATATAGACAATGAAATGGAAATCATGCATGTCGTGGTAAATGTAATCTATGTTTAGTTAAGAAGGCAAATGAAGGGGACTTAGTGCTCCAGTGGATTGGAGATGGTGCCATACCCTGCACTCCAGAGATCAGACAGCCCAGAGTCCGGAGGATCCCAGCACGGTATGCATCCTATTATCAACGATGTGATGAATTTTTTTTTTTTTTTTTTTTTGGACTGTCATACATAATATGACTGTATAACCTGACATGCAACTGTATGCATATTTAATATTATAATTTGAACTTGACCTCTGCTGTACAGTTGTAGCACACCAACCATCTCTCCAGCATCTATTTCCCCATTACACCACTGGATCTGAGTTCACCACCGTGACTTAGTGAGAAATGTATTTTGAGGCTACTTGTCTTAGCAGTACCCCTGCTGTGGTATATTATTCTGGTCATACCAGCCATGTCTAGTGAACTGAAAAAAAAATGCTGTTGGATTTACTTTGAAACAGTTTTCACACTGAAATTGCTTGGAAATTTCTCAAATAATTATAAAGAAAGAGCAAGTAAAATTGAATTTAATGTGAAGTTTTGAAGTAGGGTGACTAAAATAGTATTTTCTTGTAAATATTATTATTCTTTTTTTCTCATTGTATAAAAGAATGAGTTAATGTCAAATAACATATTCATGATTACAGAAATCTTTTAAAAATCTACTGTAAATGCATGTGGCAAGTTTTTTTTAATTTTTTTTTTATTTTAGAAATGAACTTTTTGTATTCATGTTGGTTTCATTAGTTTTGAAAAACATTTATACCAATAAAGGTTTGGCTTTATGCCAATTTATAACTTCTTAATTTTTTGGCATTAAAAACAAAATTAATTAAAAATCAAAAGCTCATCTTGGAAGAGGTGTGCTCAGATCAGCATAAGTACCAATTGCATTTTTAGTGTGTATTTTTGTATTTTTAAATGAATAGAGCCATGCAAATGACATTATTTGGCACATTACACACAGAAATATTTATATTTATGTCCCCATCTCTTTGCATTAGGCAGAGCAATGTTGAGGACCTCATGAAACTTGCCAAGCAGTTTGACATCAATATGACTCGCCAGGACAAAGAGAAAAAACAGGAGAGCACACTCAATAAGATACAAAGTGATGGTAAAGCGACAATGGAAAGATCAACATCTGTCAAAGTCTCATCAGAACAACTGCCCAGCTGCTCATCTCAAGCCCGTCAGGAAGAGGCGGAGCTTCAGGCGTTGTTTGACGGTCCCACTCAGCACATAACTGGGAGGCTGAGCCCACAGTCAGTAAACTGCACACCAGAAAGCAAAACTGAACCTGTAGCACGGGCAGAACAAAAGTTCAAGAGCGCTCCTGTAGATGCACCTAAAACCACAAAGGTGGACTTTGATGATGACTGGGAAAACGACGATCTTCTGAATGACTCGTTTGTGTTGGAAATGACACAGAACCCAGTTCCTTTGAATGTAGCTCAGAAACCGAGCACTGCTCAGCCTGAGTCTTGCTCTAGCAGATGTAATTTTGTGGCCAAGGTTCAACCATCTGTAAACTTCTGCTTAGAGACTCAAAAGAGCATTAGAAAAACCAGCACCTTTACCAAGACACTTCCTGAAGTTCAGACATCTAATCAAAGCACTTTTAGATCAAAGCCGCCTGCTTCTGCCCAGAATCATACTACTGACAAGCTGCTAAAGATTTCACCTGTGGACCAAGTGAAGCAGCAAACACATTCATCCCAGAGCACAAGACCAGTTCAGCTTGAAGGAATCACCAAAGATTGTGGAGTTTCAAGTCAGGCTTCTTCTGCTAAGTTTGATGGGGTTTCAGAGGAGGACATGAAGTCTCTGTTTGATTCCGATGCTCTGTGGAATGACGAAGCAGAGGATAATCTCCTTTGGCAGGCTTGCGATGACATGGAGAAGTTATCGGCGAGTCAGGAAGAGCAAAGACATAACGAGGAGTACAAAAAACTTGCACAATACAAATCAAGAAGCATTGCATCTAAAGCACCTTCCACTTCTGACACCATTCGTGCTCCGACCACGGGCATCAACAATAAGAGCCAACCACGAGAACCCACAAAGTCCACACGCATCTTTGCCCGCTCAAATTCAGTACCGTGTACAAACAGCAGTTCTGGACTGAAACAGGACTGCAGTGTGTTGCCGGGAACTAAAAGTTCTTGCTGTTGTTTGTTGGGAAGTAGTGGTGAGTATTATTGAGGTGATGAAGGGGGGAGTGGTTTATTAACCCGGCCTGGTTCCTCACAGACTTCTAGGCCACACAGCGCAACAGTAGGAAACGCTTCTAACGTCCACCATTACACCTTCAAAAGACATCTGTCCGACTCCATGACGCTCACCAACAAAGGTAAGCTTTGTACGTTGTGGCACCTAAGCTCTGAAATTGCATCATTGAATACTCCTACAGGAGATGACTGTAATAGGCAAGTTTGCTTAACCTGTTAAAGGAATAGTTCAAACATAAATGAAAATTGTGTCATCATTTACTCGCCCTCATGTTGTTCCAAACCCTTTTGACTTTCTTTCCTCCGTGGAACACAAGGGAATGTTTTCAGGAATATTCACAATGCTCTTTTCAATTCGGTGGAAGCACACCAGCAGCAGTCTTTTTTTTTCTTTTTCTTTTTTCCAAAAAGACATTAAAAGCATCATAACTGTCGTCCCGTAGACTCATGCACTCCAAGTCTTTAGAAGCCATTTATGTGATGAACAGACTCAAGCAGTGCTAATCTTGTCAACAAAGGAATTGATGAAAATGTTAGTTCACGAAGAGCTTCTTTTTTTTTTTTTTTTTTTGGTGTTAATGAGAACCAAGACAATTGTGCATCATGATGATAACTGAAATTATTTTAATTAAAACTGGGGCCCAATTTAAATTTATTTTTTTCATAAAGTTTTAGTTTGACTGGTTTCATTAAATTTTAATTAGGGCTGCACAATTAATCTAATTTCTAACCGCGATTACAATTATGGAAGCCACAATTACGTAATAGTTCAAAGCGGCAATTAATTGTTCAAAGTCCACTTATGTTATTCTGCGTGCTTAAGATGCGTTTTTTTTTTTTTTTTTTTCTACATGTTATCTTAAGGGTTTTCCCCATTATTTTAATTTTAGTTTTGGTATAACATTATAATACTATATTCATTATAATACTGTTTTCTATTTTGATTATTTTATTTTGTTCTGGATTTATTTAATGCAAATTTTAAATTTTGTACAGACTTAATATTTATCCTCATATTTCATCTTTAAAATTAACAGACACTAGCAGATTTCACAATTGTTGTGATAATTGGTATTGTCCTACTTTTGATTTATTCATTTATTGTGAGTTTTGTTAGCTTATTAAAGACTAGACAATGGAAAATACTTGATTATACCCTTAAAAGAGACTATATAAGAGTCATATTAACTTAAAAGATCATATTAACAAAAACAATGCATCACTTCTTTCCAAACTTTTTTTTTTCAGGCGCATACACTTACACAGTGTATATTTAAAGTATCAAAATCCTGAACTTGCACATGAATATGATGTTTAACAAAACTCTTAATCATTTTATTGCACATGAATATGATGTTTAACAAAACTTTTTAAATCTTTTTAACTGTTACTTTGGATACCGTTTTAGTCATGTTTTCCCGGCAGTGTGTAAAATCCAAAGTGTTTCCACACTTGAGATTCAAAACTTTTTAACTGAAGAGGTCTGATCCCTGCTTCCGTCATGGTTTTGCTTTCTCGGAATGGTTTGTGACATATTTTAATTCATTTGTCATGCTTTTTTTGTTCTGTGTTTTATGTATGTTGTAAAAAACAAAAACAGGAAGGCGGCACTGTATACATTTTGCCCTCTGTTGGAATTAAAAAGTGCTAACTTCTCCCCATCACCTCTTTGGAAAAGTAAAAGAATTAAATCTAAATCAATTCTGAGGTAAACCAATCGATTTTTAAATCGTTTTAAAAAGAATCGCGATAGTTAGATGATTCGATTTTTTTTCTCCCATCCCTATAAAACATACTGTTTACAAACATGACAAGGCCATTGTATGCTTTTATTGGATAAGACAGTATAGTAATCAATCTCAGGTTGGTGGAGGCAACTTATTACTTAGCTACAATTATTACAATAGTGTACTCGTCATAACGTCATTTTTAGGAGATGATCTTTCATTCTCATCTCACACGTTTTGGTTGAATGTTGATGCTTGTTTAGTGTATAAAATATTTGAATATTATGTTTATTGTTGCACTTTCTCCTTGAATAAATAAGACGCCATTTTAGTCACCGTAAACTTGACTAAATTTAATGAATATTACAATATGAAATTTGACGTTTAGATGATATTTTTGTCAAAAGACAAAAACTATGACTAAAACAAAACAATGTTAACACACGTCCTGAGTTCCCTGAAAATATTTCCCTTGCTGTCACTCTTAAATCTCATTTTGACTTACACGTTTTCAAACTTTTTAACATTGGTTATGAGAAACATGAGAAACCAATGCTGTTGGTGTTAAACCGGGCAAGTTTGAGTGTTTGGAAACCTGAGTGAGATTTTAGAGATACAATGGAGGGACATATTTTGAGAGTAAATCATTTCAAGTTTGTTTCTCTTACAAAACTTTAGAGTGACTTATGAAAAAAATATTGGGTAACGCTTTAGTTTAGGGGCCAATTCTAACTATTAATTAGTTGCTTGTGAGCATGCATATTACCAGTGTATTGTCTGTTTATTAATACTTATAAAGCACATATTAATGCCTTATTCTGCAAGCCCATATTTCAGATACCTTACCCAATACATAAACTTAACAGCTACCTTACTAGCTATTATTAAGCAGCACATTAGGGGTTTACTGAGGCAAAAGTCATAGTTCAGTGTTTCCCACAGACTTACACTCTATGTGTGGCGGCACTTCCCCTGGGGGAAATATATATGTATATAATGTAAATATAAAACAGCAGAGGGACTTATTGAAAGTGCAAATCCATCCTCTGCCAGCAGGAGGTGCTTTAAGAGCGGCAGAAACAGCGGTTTCCCTGGTAACGGCTGTAATCAAAACAGCGCTGCGCTCATGAACGGTACTTTATTCATGCATTATAGAAAAGTTTAAATAAAAATGACATCAAGACTTTCCTGAAGACAATCGGTTCCCTTCAAAAAAGATACATTTATATAAAAACACCCGTGCTGCGCTTTGTTTTTTGAAATGTGCAGTGCTCATGTTTATTCAGCAAATTCAAAGCATTTTAGAAAATCTATTTTTTTATGTTCCATTGCAAAAAGTCAGTCATGAGGATGAGTAAATAATGTAATTTTAATTTTAGGATAAACTATTCCTTTATCTCTTATGGTTGTCCTCTGATGTACTTATTGCAGTAGAAATATGGGTAACATTTTAGATTAGAGAATACTGTTCCCTGTTAACTAATTGCTTATTAGAATGCATATTTTACTATATAAAGTAAACTTATAAAGCACATATTAATGCATGGCCATATTCTAGATCCCTTAACCCTTCCAAATACCTAAATATAACTACTATAACAACTACCTTACTATCAATAAGCAGCAAACTAGGAGTTTGAGGGAAAACTCTTAAATGAATTATGAATATGTGTTTCCTAATCTAATGTGTTACTGAAAATGTGACTAGTAATTCACTTTTATGCTGTACTAAACATTAAAACTCAGGGATTCCAGATCAGACTTTTAAAAATGTACATTTCCCAGTTCAATTGCACATAATCATAACAAAACTTTTGTTTTTGTTGTTTTGCAGTTTTTATTTCGTCCCATACGACAGCCAAATGTTCGGCTGCTGAGATTGAGAGGAAAAAACAGGAAGCAATTGCGAGGAGGAGATTACGGATGCAGGCTAGCCAAAAAAACGGAGCACCTACATAAAACACCACAGAGGAGCCTGTACTGTACTGAATGCCATGGATGTTTAGAGCTCTAAAGAGCTTAATTATGCAATGAGGGCTGAGAAACATATAGCTATATAAACTAATTAAGAGTTTAACACTAATTTGTCTCTTTGAAGGAGATGTTACTTGAAGATTTCTCATGCTCAATAATGTTCTGCAGTGTTATATCTGTCTAACTGCCAAACTAAATGACTATAGTTACAAAAAAGCAGTTTCTCGCACATTACGGTTCCGTTATTACAGCCCAGTATTGTCAGTAAAATTAATGGCATATGTCTGCAAGGCTTTTTTTTTTTTTTTGGTCAACATTTGTTGAGACATTTCTCACATGTGAAAAAAGGAACAGACTTAGAATTATGTCTAACAAATGTGAGGTCGCTTTCAGTTGGTCACATGATTGAGTCTAGTCTTCTGATTATAGTGTTTACCTGTTGAAAATGGGGGGAAAAAAACTTGAATTTTCGTAAATCAAGCTAAAGGTCCTAGGGATCGTTCTTTTTTTATTTTATTTTTATTTGTTGTGTTTATGTTCCATTTTTTTGTTCAAAACAATTATCACAGTATTAAAAGAAGCAAACAAAAGGAAACAAAACGTGACATTGTATATTGTTGCTTTCAAAAATCTCTATTAAAAACATTTTGAACGTTTACCGACTGAAGTCTTTGGGTCTCTGTCTGTGCCTAACAACGTAATGACTTAATTACATCCAGAAATGGAGTAGTTCAGATGTCTAAACCTCATTCATAACAAATTACCTTCTTAATGTGTAATGCTCTTGAATATAATCTTTTGAAAATGACATTTTCTAGGCTAATAATAAAATATCACCCTCCACACCTGGTTTATTGTATATGTCACAATGTTAGTCATTGTGTGCCTCGGGGAATGTGGGCACATCGTTGGGATCGGGCCCCTGGCCCTTCTCAGGTGTAAGTCCCGCAGGTGTGTGCGTGTTTGGACTCCGCCGGTCGAGACGAAGCATAGCGTATTGTAGCGTAAACCCTCCTCTCCCGCTCAATTACTGTAAATCAAATGCCACAGTAATTTGGCAAGAGGATGAGGACTTTTTTATTACTGTGATTATGGTTATGATGATGACTACAATTTATTCCAAGCAGATGATGAAAACGCCGGGCCCTACAGGTGTTGAGTTCATACAATATAGAAGTTGGTGAAGGATTTTTCTGTAATGTGGCATTATCAAGCTGCTGTGGAACAGAGTAATGGGTGTTTCGGTCTTTTTGCATCAAAAATGGAGAGCAATTACTGATTATTGTGATGGATCCGTGCCATGCAGCAGGAGCGTACTCTGGTATCAAGCTGTAGTAATTACGTCAAATTACTGTGCCTTGGTGCCAGATGCAATTTGCATTTCAGCATACTTGTTGGTTTGGGCAGAAACAAGATAACAGCTCTCAGACTAACCAAGAAGGAAACTCTAACTGTAAATTAGAGTTTGGGGACTAAAGTGTTCTTGAGCAGATGTCAATGTGGTGTCTTAAAGCTTAGTGTACAGTGCTGATATACTGCTGTCCCAAGAACTAACAACACCTAATCTTTTTCACTCACCTGGCTTTTCAGTGGTGCCCGATGTAGTGTCATGCCCCCACTTACCAAAGTCAAAACCAAACAGTGAGAGTCGACGAAAGCTGCTAATTTAAGCTCTGACAGAGTGTGTTATCTGTTTGTTAACAGCATTAGGACTCAGTATGCGTGACATTCGCCAAGTTTAAACTTCTTTGAACTTCAACAACCTAGGAAATTATAGGTCTTAAAGGGACAGTTCATCCAAAAAAATATGAGTTTCTGTCATTATTTATTCACTTTCATGTGATGCCAAACCCATATGACGTTGGAACACAAAATGAAATGAATCTTCACACAGGCATTTTCTATAAAATGATACTTTATACATAATATTTTTATGCATTCTATATTTCTGTATCATAAACTCTTTCCATTTATTGTTCCATGAAGTACTTTTAACATCCACATAACTTTTTCATTGCTTGCAAGGTTCTATAGAGGAAATTGTTATTTTTTTTAGACTATTAAAATGTTCTTCGCACTAAGAAAATAACTGAAAGGTTCTTTGGGGAACTAAAAATGATTCTTCTATTGAATCACTGCAAACCCCCCTCTTGGAAACTTTATCAAAGAATGTATTTTTTCTATAAAGTAAGTTCTTTGACCCCTTCTGCCAAGTTCCAAAAATAAATAATAAAAAGCTTATTATTTATTATGGGGTTTTTCAATTTATGTGTAAACAAGGTATGTGGTAAATATAAAAACGTGATGTAACGATGCAAAGCTGGTTGAAAATCTGTAAATTTATTTTTTAGGAAGATGTGGAATAGCCTGTAGCACAGGTGGCATAGACTTAATATATCTTGAAGCTATACAGGCAGATTCTTTACATTTTTCCTTTTGTGATCCACGTTAAAAAGAACCACATACAGGTTTGGATCGACATGAGGATGTGAATAAATTCTAAAAAAAAAAATTCTGTGTGAACTCTCCCTTTAAGCCCTTGTCATGCCATAATCATCATATCAAGTGAGCTTTTCTTTTTGAACATACACGGTAAAGAAAACATGAGATACTATCTAACAATAGAAGATTTGATGGTTTTCCCATGCATTATCCCATGCTAGAAATGGCTGTTGTTGTCATAGATTACTACACGAAGGTATGACTAACACACAAAACAGCGGAGCGGGGGCGCAGGGGGCTGCAGTTGTCATCAAGCTAAATGAACTGTGAATATTTTCACGGTGCGTGTCATTAGCAGCTTAGATTTGTTTCAACAAGGCTTACCTGAGGGCTCTATTCATTGGCCCCCAGGTATGAATGGGCTAATGCACACTCTAAAGCAAAGCCTTCTCCCCTTCGCAGGCATCTCCAAGCTAAAAGAAGCCTCATGTTTTCTCCATTATGAGAGCATTCCTGCACAGACAGGTCGGTCAGTAGATTGCACATGGAATATGCTGAATCCACTCATTTGAAAACAGCCATTATTATAGTATATACAGTGGGTACGGAAAGTATTCAGACCCCCTTAAATTTTTCACTCTTTGTTATATTGCAGCCATTTGTTAAAATCATTTAAGTTCATTTTTTCCTCATTAATGTACACACATCACCCCATATTGACAAAAAAACACAGAATTGTTGACATTTTTGCAGGTTTATTAAAAAAAAAAAAAAAAAAAAGAAATATCACATATTCAGACGCTTTGCTCAGTATTTAGTAGAAGCACCCTTTTGATCTAATATAGCCATGAGTCTTTTTGGGAAAATGCAACAAATATTTCACACCTGGATTTGGGGATCCTCTGTCATTCCTCCTTGCAGATCCTCTCCAGTTCTGTCAGGTTGGATGGTAAACGTTGGTGGACAGCCATTGTCAGGTCTCTCCAGAGATGCTCAATTGGGTTTAAGTCAGGGCTCTGGCTGGGCCATTCAAGAACTGTCACGGAGTTGTTGTGAAGCCACTCCTTTGTTATTTTAGCTGTGTGCTTATAGGGTCATTGTCTTGCTGGAAGGTGAATCTTCGGCCCAGTCTGAGGTCCTGAGCTCTCTGGAGAAGGTTTTCATCCAGGATATCCCTGTACTTGGCCGCATTCATCTTTCCCTTGATTGCAACCAGTCGTCCTGTCCCTGCAGCTGAAAAAAAAAAAACCACAGCATGATGCTGCCACCACCATGCTTCACTGTTGGGACTGTATTGGACAGGTGATGAGCAGTGCCTGGTTTTCTCTACACATACCGCTTAGAATTAAGGCCAAAAAGTTCCATCTTGGTCTCATCAGACCAGAGAATCTTATTTCTGTTTTTTTAGCAAACTCCATGCGGGCTTTCATGTGTCTTGCACTGAGGAGAGGCTTCAGTCGGGCCACTCCGTCATAAAGCCCCGACTGGTGGAGGGCTGCAGTGATGGTTGACTTTCTACAACTTTCTCCCATCTCCGAATGCATCTCTGAGCTCAGCCACAGTGATCTTTGGGTTCTTCTTTACCTCTCTCACCAAAGCTCTTTCTTCCCCGATAGTCTCAGTTTGGCCGGACGGCCAGCTCTAGGAAGGGTTTTCTGGTCGTCCCAGACGTCTTCCATTTAAGGATTATGGAGGCCACTGTGCTCTTAGGAACCTTAAGTGCAGCAGAAACTTTTTTGTAACCTTGGCCAGATCTGTGCCCTTGCCACAATCAGAGAATCTTATTTCTCTGTTTTTTTTTTTGACCTCATGATTCTCATTTGCTCTGACATGCACTGTGAGCTGTAAGGTCTTATATAGACAGGTGTGTGGCTTTCCTACTCAAGTCCAATCAGTATAATCAAACACAGCTAGACTCAAATGAAAGTGTAGAACCATCTCAAGGATGATCAGAAGAAATGGACAGCACCGGAGTTAAATATATGAGTGTCACAGCAAAGGGTCTGAATACTTAGGACCATGTTATTTCAGTTTTTCTTTTTGAATAAATCTGCAAAAATGTCAACAATTCTGTGTTTTTCTGTCAATATGGGGTGCTGTGTGTACATTAATGAGAAAAAAATGAACAAATGATTTTAGTTTAATCATAGTTAGATTTAGTAAAAAATTTTTTTTAAATGGCTGCAGTATAACAAAGAGTGAAAAATTTAAGGGGGTCTGACAAACCTGCCTTTGATGAATAGTTTTTGTTTCTTACATTTTGTATTTCTTCCTGAGTGTTTTTATTCTATATATGCATGTTCTTGAAGATGGGCTGCAAACCTTTTTTTTTTTGGTTTCCTATTACCATTGTCATTACTTCTGTAACCTTTGGTTGCTAGTGTTTTAATAGTCAAAAGTGATTTGTATGCTAGATTTCGAGCCTTCCTTTTGTGGAAAAAAAGAAGTACTGGACTGTCAGAGAGTTCATAGGCGGCCTCCTTGACCATGACAGGATAGACAGTGAGTTCAGGAGCAGACGCCGCCGATTCGGGAGGTTCCACAGCAGGAGCTGCCACCTCGGGAGCTGGAGCGGGCTCTGAAGCGGATTCAAGGACTGGAGCAGACTCATTGGCTGGAGTGGGCTCAGGAGTGGGTTCACAAACTGGAGCAGTAACAGAGCAATGTGTAGCCCAAACACACAGAATGGTGACTGCCATAACAGGGAGCACCGAGGATAGGGGAACAGTCTCAGTGACAGCCAGTGCTGAAGCCCTTGGAATACCTGCTGTGCACACTGACCTCAAAGACTGGACGCCAGCCTCAACTGCCCTTGGAAAGCCTTGGTGTCTTTAAACGCAACATTCATGATGCTCGGGAATACTGGAGTGGCCTCTGCGATGGCTGAAGACTGAGGTTGACATCAATAACAGCTGAAGGCTCTGACGTGACGACCATCTTGTACATGAGATGAGACTCTGAACTAGCGGCCATGTTGGGACAAGCCTCTGAAACACCAGCAATCTTGGGATGAGATGCTGAGCTGGTGGCCATCTTGTGGAGAGGCTTAGGTGTTGAAGAAACTACCAACACTGGACTCACAATCCTTAGTGTGGGGTATCCTGGAATCCATGGATGGTCAAGCTCCTTGGCCACCAGAGCTTGCCCCCTGCTGCCCCATCCCAAAAAATATTTAGAAGCCGCTTCATTCTAAACCTCCCCCACTATAAAAGGAGATTCACAAAATTGCAGGACGAAGTCAAACTCTGCTAGGGTCCAGCTGGTGTATTCTTCTGGTAGGTTTAGACCGTTGGTGTCCAAAAATTTTTGTGTAGTGGTGTTTTTGGTGCTTGGTTAACATTATCCCCAAATCAAACACACCTGAACCAGCTAATTTAGGTGTGCAGGGCTGCTTGATAATTACAGGCAAGTGTGTTGGAGTAGAGTTGGAACTGAAGTCTGCAGGATGGTAGCTCTCCAGGAGCAGGGTTGGAGATCCCTGGTTTAGACTAATGTTTGGATCAAGTCCACTCCAGGAACAGTCCTTTATCATAGCCTCATCACCAGGCACAAGGTGACTAAACAAAATGAACTCCTCCACATAGCATTTGATGGGTTGGCCATTCTGGAAAATGGAGCTGAGAACACTCACAGGGTCACATTAAAACTCCTGCTGGATCTATAATGTTGGTCAGTTGTTCTGTAACATTCCAGAAACGAGATGAGAATCGATGTGCAGGAGTTTAATAAATCCAAGAAACAGCAAGTAACATGGATAAGGCAAGGAACTCAGACAAGGGCAGAGAGCAACCATCACAGACATTCAACAACTGACAAAGCACAAGGGAAACCCAAGGACTATTTATACAGAGAGCTGAAGCAATAAACTAATCAGTAACCAGGGCAAATAACAGGGAGATGGGTTTGGTTCAGTGAGTGTCCATGACATCAAACAAGGGAGCAGAGCAGCAGGAAAACAGGAGAGGAACAAGGCAACAATAGGGACATAAAACTACAAACTAAAAATCTTTGGACACGGACACAGGAAACACAGACAGGGATCATGACAAACACAATATCAACTTCTTATCTACTGAACTGTTGAAAATCACATTTTTAACTAGTGATATTTGGGGCAAAATCAGCACTCATGTGATATTGCTCTCTCTGCTTGTGTGTTATCATATTATATATGAGACAAAAACTCATACAGAGGAAATTTTTGCACCAATATCTTAAATTTATAGGGCATAACTGCATTTATGGAGCTGTTGCCCTGCATCATATTTGTCAACAGTCAACTGTATGAAATGTAAGATGATGTTAAGGTCTGGGTGCGGGGCCAGTGCTTTAACTGCGTTAAAATATTTTCATCGTGTCATCATTTCATAACTAAGCAATTAAGTTAACACGTTAAACTTACATCCCTAATTGAAATAAATATGTAATTGCACATTTTTACTTCTTTAAATTATAACAAAATATTATTAAGACATTCAAATAATTCAAAATGTACTTTTAATTTGACATTAGTACAACATGCACCTAAGTGTATTCAGAAACAGTCATGAAAGTGTACTTTAAGTACACATAAGTGAACTTTTATGTCATTATTATTATATTATTGGCAGGGACTTACATTATATATATATATATATATATATATATATATATATATATATATAGTTATATATATATATTCTGAAGGCATATACATAGATTTTTATGACTTGACTGCAACAGATCATCTAGTCAGAGTTGAAAAAAGGTGTTAATAGAACCTCTGACAGAGTGCATTATCTGTATGTTAACAGAATTAGGACACAGTGTGCATGACATTTGCCAAGTTTACTATCCCTTAGAACTTCAACAGCCTGGGGAATTACAGAGCTTAAAGGGGCAGTTCACCCAGATATGCAAATTTTGGCCTTTTTTACTCAAAATTATATGTATTTTTTTAACTGACCTGCTGTTATTTGTTTGTGGAAAGTCAAAGGAGAAAATTTCAAGAAGGATCACATTAACCATGAAATTGCAATATATTCAAAGTCTTCTAGACCATACTACAGCTTTGTGCATGGAACAGACTAAAATTTAAATATTTATTCATGGAACATCTTTCCATCTTCTGCAGCTTATGAATGTCATTCTACAGTCTGCATATTCAAACTGCCATTCAGTGTTTTGTTATGACAAGTGAGATCCCGCGGTGTTGACATCAAATACATAAACATGACATTCATTCATTTCGTTTAAATGATTATTAAATTTGAACTTATTAAATGAGATACAGATGAGGGGCATATTCTCAATGACTGAAATTTTCATTGACACGATTACAGTTTTAGTTATATAAGTACTTAAAAATGAAAAATATTGCTTTGATAACTAGCTGATGTAAAATATATTTTAAAGTTTATTTCAAGTAATGACATTTTTTGATTTAGTTGCCAATAATAATCCTGTCCCTCGCATATTGTATGGCTTAAGGAGACCTAAATATAATGCACGCAAGCCATATGGATTCATACTGATTCCCTTAATTTGATAAGACCCCAGCCGGCATATTTATTTAAAAACATTTGTGGCATATGACAAATATCTGGCATCGGTTTACGCATTTCCACAGCAGATTACAGGGCATGCATTGTGTTGCTTTCAGAGTTTATTCTTTCTGCAAACATGCATGTTCTTGCAGATGGGCTGCAAACCACTTTTTGGATCGCTGTCCTGCATGAGTCATTGCTTCTCGAGACTGTAGCCTTTGGTTGCTAGTGTTTTGAGGTCCTTGTTTTTCTTTCTCCCTTTATCTGCTTTCTCATCAAGATATTCCCCTATCTAACTTTATTAGGCTTACTGATAAGAAGCCACAGACCAAAGCCCTTTTCCCTTAAACATTTCTCCATTGCACAAACTCTGTCCAACAAATAACCCTGTCACTGCATTCCTTAAGCCTACATCTGCCAACACCTTCTCGCTACAATGGCTTCAGTATATTTTTTTTTTTTTTTTTTTTTTTTTTTTTGGCATGCCATCATATGGCGGCGTGGGCTGTAATGGTGTGCTGACAGGTTTAGGGTGAGGTAATTTTTTTATACACCAGATCAGCCCCCAAGGAACTGTGTAGCCTGTGGGGTTCAGCTTTTAATCAAACGGACTTATTATGAACTAATTGTTGATATAAACTTTTAACGGATTGGACAAATCACTTTCTGCTCAGCACATTGTCATTTTTGACTTGTCTTTTCAATGTACTCACAACACATTTGGTTTTGATTGCGTGGGCTGTGGTGTGTGTGTGTGTGTTCAGTAATGATGCTAAAACATTGGCTTTGTGTGTGTGTGAATAAGGCTTGCTCATGCTGAGCAGTGCTTCAGTTCATTATGTGTTAGAAGACTGCATAAAGAAGTCTCTGACTGAAATCCCAGCTGTCCCTCGCACACACACACACACACACACGAACACACACACTCCATGGAAAGTGCAACAGAGCGCAGGTCCATGGGCTTCCCCTCTGCTTTCCTCTCCAGTCCTCTCTCGCTCAGGTCGACTTGACTCCCCTGTCCCACCTGAACACGACACATCCCGCAACACCTCACCATGCTCCGTGTGAAAGCCTCTTCCACCTCTCCAGCCTTCCGTCAGTGGCAGCTAATGGAGGTATTTGTTACTGTCAGCTCATCTGGCCTCCATTACATTGCTCAGTATTTTTTTCCACTTTTGGCCAAGGCACAATGTTTTTGTTTCGCAGCTTCATTATGCTCTGGTTTTGCAATTTTTGATGTGCAATTTCAGAACATCCAGCTCTGGAAAAAGAGACGAGATTGTTTTCAATGCTCTCTGCACAGTCTGCCAGAAGTATGACCTTGAAAAGAAAATCCCCCTAAAATTAGGTCTGGTTTATTAGAAAGTCACAACACACACTTACATGCTTTAACATGATCGAGATGGGCTAAGCTTACTTACTAGTGCATGCACATTAAATGTGTCGGCTCAAAATTTTGAGCTTACTGTAAATGCATATTAAAATAATGATTATTATTATTTGGGAACTAAGCTGCATGATTATTTTAGGTAAAATTTGTATTTAAAATGCTTTAACAGAAAACATACTTTCACATGTATAAAATTTATCAGTGCATACAGTGCTGGATGGATCGCTTAGAAATTGTAGTCCAGTACTGATTACAAATTACACGAGAAACAATAGTGGTAAGTAACATAATTTGGATTTCACATATTAGGTAATGTAGTCTGACTACTTTTTGATTATACTTTCAGATTACCTTTGAACTAACTCGTTTATCAAATAGACTTTAAGGGGATTATTTTGTAGCATATTGGTTAAAGAAAAAAAAAAACAAAGAGAAAGAGATACAGCAAGTAAGTAAATGAATGAATGAATGAATCCTCATGCACAGATATTCATAGAGACCAGCACTCCCCAGCATACAGGGACACATTATTCACACTCACTCACACACACACACACACACTGCATTCCCCTTCCATCAAGTAAGCCAGTAAAAAGTCTGTGACTATGATCAATGTTTATTGCTCTTGGCACTTTTTCAGAAGTTCCCTTACCTGGATGTGCCTAATTAATCGTGGCAGGCTCAAGAAGTGCAAAGCAACTCATATATGGAGATGAGATCAGCAGCGGAGCAGAGCAGAGAGGAGACGGGCTAGGCCTGGCTCTCTGCTGACTGGAGATCAGCCTCTGCCTTCAAAAAAAAAATAAAAAAAAATGTTGCAACCTGAACCACAGCCTTACAGGCAAAGCGGGAGTTCCCAATCTAATTACACAAGCTGCAGGCTTGTGCAGGTGATGAGTTTGTGATGCTAATAAAGTGCTGGCTCAGGTAGAAACTTTTTACATTCACTTTTTGCCATCATAACTAGAAGAATCAGAAGTGATTTACTGTGCGTATAAAAGGCACACTTTTTGTGAATATGTTTAATTTTAATTTGTAAAGTTTTATTACATTTATTTAAAGGTTTAGAAAAAAAAGATGCTTTGCTTTTTGTTGTTGATACTGAAACTACTGTATGTTCCTTAAAATTACAATTTTGGCTGTGTGTTCCACATTTTGCATTCAACCCTGTTACCACTGTTAAAATTGTGACATCCAGGAAGTGACATAATTTGGGCACTTTGTCGAAAGGAAGTAAATAACCTAATTCCATTATCTGACATTTGTCAAACTCAACCCTGTTACTCAAGTTATAAGAAAAAAATTAAATTAAATTAAACATATTTTACAGAAACATAACTAGATTTGTCAATAACTACAAACCAACATTCCTAATTAGCTAAACCCTGCTGAACTATAGTTTAATTTAGGCAAAATTTGCAACCCTGTTACGCATTTTGAATGATTGTTAGCGAAAGAATGCAAATCAGGTTTTCAAAATTAAAAATAAATTAACTCGTATAGTAATTAGTTTTTATGCTGTGAGTTTGATGGCCAATAATTTGTGAAGCTAGTTTCTAACCATTCTTGAAAAAAAAAATAGTACCATATTTATGGAACATGCTATAGACCACATGAATTATAGCTTTATAGACACTCCATACACTCCATAGGACCACATTCGAGTTTTACCTGGGTTTAATGTGTAATTGATTTTTTTTTTCTAGGCACTGCAGTAAGGATGTAGTTTGTGACTGCGGCGTCTCAGTTCAGATTGACTGAGGTGCTTTCAGCACTCTAATGAGTGTTGTAAATTACCCGCCTTAAATCGAGTAAGTCTACAATGTGGTGAGAGAGATTGTTTTTTAGAGAAGAAAAATGGCCATGAAATTTATTATTCTTCTGTGATATGAATGAGTGTGACTACTTTCACTTAATGTTAAAAGTAGGTCCGCTGATTTACAACATGTCATTTCCCAACAAGAAGCAAAAGTGTAATTCAGGGATAGTAAAACACTTTACGATGCATTATTAAATCGACAATTTAATGTGCTAACTCGAAAATGTGTTAGCAGAGAACATACTTAGCTATATTTGAAAATACATCAAATAGGTTGCCTCTGTTGAAGCACAACTGGTCCCAAAATATAATCTTTTTCCAACTTTGCAGTGCTGTGAATATTCAAGGTTATACTGATAAATTACATACTAACAACACATTATTTTATTAAACAAATCAATTAAGAATCATTGAGGATCCTATAGTCCATTTTCATAAATTAATAAGGTTGGTTGCTTCACATGTTGGTCAGACTGTTTCATCCAATTAAGCCAAAATAAGATGTTTTGTCACATCAGAGCTATGCTACTATACTGTGTATTTTAGCACAGCTACCATACAGTACTGACCAATCAGCATTAGGATAAAACATCACATTTTTAACAACAGGCTACAAGATTTGTTCTTTAGGCTTTGTATGATTTCAGGTGATCATGTGGTTTAATTCAGATGCTGAAAACCCTTTCACACCAAAAACGTTAACTATAAGGAGAACTGTATTACAATGGATGCTACCATTACATTGATTAAGCTTTTTAAAGTAATGTGGACTATTTTTTTTTTTAATCCACTGGAAAGGTCGTTCTAAAAGCATATTGTTTCTCTGTGTCGTTATTGATGTAGTTGTGGTATGGACTTTGCTATTCTTATAGAATTAGATCAATTATTAAAATGGTATAGTTATTGTCCTTGATGTGAATGTGAATGTCAATATTTGACCCAAAAAATGAATATTTACTGAAAATATACTCACTCTCAGGCCATCCACTTTGTTTGTTCATCAGAACAGATTTGTAGTAATTTAGCATTACATCACTTGCTCAGCAATGGTTGCTCTGCTGCGAATGGGTGCCGTCAGAATTAGAGTCCAAACAGCTGATAAAAACATCACGATAATCTACAAGTAATCCATCAAATCATGTTTTGGGAAGAGATAAACTGTGTTTATATCAAACAAACCCATCAAGTCCTGAAATATGAGTCCTCATATATCCATAATATTGCTTTCTGCAGTGAAAAAGTCAGCTTGTCTGAATCAGGAGAGAAATATTCACAGATCTAACACTCTCAACAAGCAAAAACAGTGCAAAATATGTGGGTGGATTTTGATGTGAGAAGACAACAGAGGATGGATATTATGCGTTATTATGGATTATGGACTTGCATATGGATTATGATCCATTCAAAATCTGTTCCCATGAAGAAACAACCCCATCTATCCAGATCAGTTCTTGTGGGTGGGTACTTTTTATGAGTTTTGTTGTTTTTGGGTGAATTTTTAATTTAATGATGGTAATCCAATAATTTTAGAACCATTGTCATATGTTTTTGTGCATTATGAATTAACATAACATGAATTAGCATAATGAAGCAGTCTGGATTTCAACCTCAGAAACATTATTATCGACCACAAGTCCACCTTTCCATTCTATGCATAGTATAGATATATTAAAATACATTATGTTTACCATGCCCCGTGGCTGTTATGGAAATCACATGACTTTAATTGGCAGCTGTGAACGATAGCACCTGCAAACAACTTGGCGGTTGTTCTCATGGTCTGGCGGGAGTCTTACTGCGCACTTTAAACAAAGACTGATCATTGAGGCAGAAAAAAAGCAGGGTTGCAAGGAGAGAGGGAGGCCTGACAGCTCATGATTGATGATTGGCCGGCACCCTCAGCCTGACACCCACCACTCAACCGTTCTGCATTTACAACAAAGTCACCAGTGTGTCGTCCGCCTGCGCCCTACCCCGGCGCAGCTAATCAATACACTGCGGCCCAACACTCCAAATCACACTGCTGAGTAGACACAAGACACAGGAGGGCACATCATACATGTAGATTAAAAATCTGCCAACGCTAACCTTAGTGCACACTTACACCGGAGACACTCGCAGACGCTCACGTTAAGCACCAAACTGTATGTCTGCTCATGCTGAGACGAACCGAGGACTAGAGGGACAAAAATAGCGACCCATGCCAGGATAATCAAGCTCTCGGTGCAATGCATTGTAAACACTTGAATTACAAGTTTTGTTTAAACACTGAAATGTTTACTTTTTCGAAATATCACATGAATGAAATGTCAAGCCAAACCAACCGCTTTGCGAAGAGAGCTACTCTCTATGGAAATTCTCTCTATGAGAATAATGTAGATGTTTGATGAATTCACAGACAGAACAGTACACAACAGTGATTCTGCAAAATGGGCACCATTTGTGTCACTTATATACATACTGTATGCATAACAAAATTACAGTGATTGTGGGTTTATTGTTTATGTATGCTACTGCAACTTGATATACAGTGCATACAGTAAATGCACAGTAAAACAGTAATACCATGAAATCTTACTAAACGTTATAAAATAACTCTTTCCTATTTTAATATATTGTAAAAATATTTATTCCTGTGAATTTTTTAGTAGTCATTACTTCAGTAACACGATACTTCAAAAATCATCCTAATGTGCAGATTTGGTCTTTAAGAAACACTTATTATTATCAATGTTGAAAACAGTTGCTGCATAATGTTTATTGTGGAAATTGTGATACTTCTTTTCAGGATTCTTTAATGAATAGAACATTCCAAAGAAAATTTGAGATTAAATGTGTAAAGTAATTTATTTCCAAAAAAAAAAAAAAAAAATGGACTTACTGCCCCCAAACTTTAAAACGTTACTATATACATATAATTTTTGTCAGTAGGTGATCTTAAAATGTCAGTCCTGTAACAGTAAACAACTGAAAAGTGGAAACTCAAATATATAGTTTCATGACTTTAAGTACAAGAATTGCAATGTCATTTTAAACTGTCAACCCTGTTACCTTTCTGAAGGCATAAATAATTATATTAAAACATATTTAGCTTAGGATGCAAAATGAAAATTCTTCATACTGTACTGAATTAACCATCACAGAATAACTTGTAATAAAATATATTTTCAGGGTTATGATTCTGGTGGATGACAGAGAAGATGTGTTTTCAGTTAAATCTGGTTCCAAGGACTGATTGTAATACTATCTAGTACAGATTTAAATCTTTTTTGCAAATGTTCAGATTTGTGTATGTGTGCTTGTGTGTGTGTGTGTGTGTGTGTGTGTGTGTGTGTGTGTGTGTGTGTGTGTGTGTGTGTGTGTGTGTGTGTGTGTGTCTTTCTGCTAACAGTTATTATCAGTCATAAAACCAGAAGTAGTAATAAGATGTATAATAGTCTTACTGAGATTATTTATAATCATGATTTTGTTCTTTATAGTTCAGTCATTATCTGCCAAACCAGACTAATATTCGTATTTTGACTATAATTTGCTCCCAGATTGATCTCTGATGCCATTCAATCAGCCACTGACTCAAGGACACTAGAATCTGAAGTAGTTCAGAAACCCTCCACACAGTAAAGAGATAGCTTACATAGAGAACGCGCCATTTGCTGCAGTATTAGCATGTATCTCTCAGTTGTTCAAGGATATGTCAGCGTCCTTATCAGGTACCATTAGTGTGAATAGAATAAATCAGGACAGTATTTAAAAGTTTTTTATGTTGACACATGCTGCTTCATAGTGCTGAAATTAAACAAATCTATGGCGTATCAACGCAACTACTGGACATTATTCAAATTATCTGTTTAAAAATATTTCAGCCCTGTCTGCTCCAAGACATAACAGACAAACCCACAGAGCAATTTTCGTTAATGATTGCCTTCAGACATGTGAAATATCTTAAAGGATATGAGCAAATCTATTTAAAATTATTAGGTACATCATTTGCCTTTCTCTAAAATCATCTTCAAGACAATGTAAGAACTCTAATAGTTCTTTTCTTTCATCTAAAGCGATGAGTGATGAGTGTCATATTAGCATTGAATTAATTTATCCCATTACAATAACATTCATGCCTCATGAAAGGTGTGCATATATCTATTCATGAGCTAATAATGGAATGCCTTTCCATCATAATTATGTGCCACGCATAACTATTTACGGTCTCTCAAAGAATGTTTTAATCATCGCTTTTCAAAACTGTTAAAAAAAAAAGTCTCAATAATTTCCATCTGAATTATAAACGTCTTCACCTGAACATGTCAAACTCTTTAAATCAAAATAAAATAGATGGTTGTGATGGGATGAGTTCAGACCTGGTATACAATGCTCATATACTCACATCAGTGACTATAAATACTATTTTAATGTTTCAGTTTGCTTTGTTATTTGATAGACAGCCTGTTATAATAACAAACTTTATTTTGTAATTGTTTGGCAGAACTTTAAGTCTGATTATTAATATTAATAAATGTAAAACAATAAGAATAAATGTAAAAAATAAATAAGTTAATGCATAAATAATGCAATATGTTTATTGATCAATGCTGTCTTTTATAATACCTCTATTTTATAAAGCAATAAACTACATACATGTGTGTTAATTTTTCTAGTTCAGATTTCTAGTTATGATGTGGTTTTCCTTTTCTTCTTCTCTCTCTGCTTGATGTATGTCCTTGCCGCCTGCTACATCCCTTGGTCCTTGTGTAACACAAGCTCTGCATCAAGTTACAATAGTGACATCTAGTGTGTCTGTTCATGTTTCATGTTTCAAGTGCATGCATGGGGTCTGCTTTTATACAGAGAGAATTGAGCTGTTTAGGACACCACCACTACACATCCTAACATTTGACTTCCACAGACTGATAACTGCTGGAAAAACAAATGTAGGACTAGGACCTATTTTGAGGACAAGGAAATCATTTATGTTCTCGGTTACACTTTATTTGGATAGTCCACTTTAAACAACATTGCAACTAGATATCAATTAACTCTCATTACTTTGTAACTACATGTCAACTAACTCCCATTAGAGTATTCCTGAACTGTTAGGTTTGGGTTAATAGAATAAGTTGGCCTGCAAGTTACTTACAGTCAGTAGAAACTTGTGTTGTGGGATCAAAATAAAGCATTAGGAGATAAGAAGCAGAACGTCTACTAATACTCTAATGACTGTTAGCTTATAGTTAATGTATAAAGAGGACTATCAGAATAAAGAGTTAACCTTCTCCCTCACTGGCTAATAATAATAATAATGAATTTGAATATATTGTGTAAAATATTTATGCATAAAAGTTAAACACAACATTTTTTAAGTTCTAGATAAAATGATTGTAAATTCAAATATAGATAGAGGTGGAAACAGGCAGGCATGACAGTTATATGCAAAAAATAAATAAATAAATTAAATGCAACTTGGTTTGAATTCATTGCAGAAATGTAATGCTTAGGGTCAGCGGTCTAGAAAAGATCAAAAGTAGAATGGTTTAGGAAAATCAATATACCAGCTTTAAAATGTTGTAATGTGCTTGATTGTCACATTTTTATATAAACTAACTTGTGTAAATATATAAGCCATTTACACCATCATAATGAAAATACAAAAGTCCAGAGGAAAAGAGTTTGTATTTAACATGTGCATTTGTTTTTGCATGTGTATGTGTGTGTTGTGTGGTTAAGAGCAGTCTAAAGTGGAGGGCAGTATGCATAATGGAGTTCCCATGCAGCTGTAAATAATTCATGCAGCAGGAAAAGAGGGTAAGCATTGACCTGCTGCATTTTCATACATTAATCTCATCCTGACTAATGGCAGAATGCACTGAGCTGAGAGAGAGAGAGAGAGAGAGAGAGAGAGAGAGAGAGAGAGAGAGAGCATGACATACTTCTGCTCGCAGACGTCATGGGTTTTCCGGGTTACTAATGGAGGTAAAGTCAAATATCTTCTGTGGTGCTACGGAATATTCCATATGAAAGAAACGATGACTGACATTTCAGCACGTTTGTATGTTTATTTATAAATAAACATCATTAAAAATGGTTTATTTTTGTGTACAGTTGCATTATACAAAAATAAAGGAAATCAATATTCAAATACTGGAAATCACTTATCCGGTCTGTACGAACTGATCTTTTGCCTCTATATAAGAGTGAAGATTCTCATATATTATTTATTATTTGTAGAGTACGCATCCCCATACAGTGTATCAGTAGGAGCTCTTGGTAATTCAAGTAAGTATTAATCTAATTGCGTTTGAGCCTTGCTCATAAATAGAAGCAGCATTAGTGATTACTGGAGATGAATAAATATTGCATCAAGTCTTTGTTATTTGCAGAGAGTGAGATTTCCTAATGGTGCACTTTCAATCTTTTATCCATCCATTAAAACAAAAGGTTAGATTCCTAGAATGATGCCCCTTCATGCTTCAGAACACACATTACCTGCCCTCACCTTATGGCTCTGTTGAAAAATCTACTGGGGTGCCTACATAGGGAGCATTTTGAGCCATCGTAGACAAACGTAGATGCCAAGGCTGTTCCAAAAGAGTCAAAATCATAAAATTGTTTTGGAATACATTGATATAAGAACTTCATTGGAAAGAAGTCGTATTAAATCTATACAAATTTTGTATTTCAAACGAGGTAAAAGTCTATGATAAATGCATGGACATTTACAACAAATGCACTTTTTGTAATGTATTGTTTTATAAGAATGAACTTAAAAAAATTTTGGTCAGATGATAAACTCTTAAATGCACAAAAGCAAGATAATGGAGTATGTTTTGAATTTCAATATTTCCCCCAAATAATTGCATAATTTGCATAACATATTCCAAAATGTAAGTCATTTTTACTATAAACGGAGTCACTGCAAGAATTCTTCATGGTTATTATAAACATAGAAGAAGACAATGAATAAAAAAGCCTATTAAATTCTTACATTAATTCTTAAATGTAACGTCCCTACTATAGCCCCTATACTATATACCATAAAACCCAGATATTATGAATATCAAAGTTTTAGGAAAAAAAGGAGATAATTCCAATTATTAACTGAAAGTATGTGTACTCTTTGCAAATAAAGCTATTTCATAAATGCATCATGACAAGAAAAAAATAATAATAAAGATGACAGACAAAGTGAGGGAAATGTCTCTTCCCATGTAGAGTGTTCCAGTAACACTTTATTTTAAGGTGTCCTTGTTACAAGTTACATGTACTTACTATTACTATAACACTAAATTATGCATAATTACATGCAAGTAACCCTAAGCCAAACCCTAATCCTAACCCTAACCACATAGTAAGCACATGTAGTTAATTAATATTACTCAATACTTAAATGTATAATTATACTAAAGCAAGGACACCTTTTAAAAAGTGTAACCAATGTTCCAAATCAGTCACTTGAGGTTGAGAAGCAATGGAACCAAATCAGATTCTATTTCAGTTATAAAGCTGTCTTAGAAGGCAGCTGCATATGTAGACTATAGATAGCAAGTCAGGTTTTGAAAAAGAGCTAATGTGTGTGTGTTTCCTATGACATTATGACAGTTTTAACTTTATTCATGCCCACCATCACAAATTACTTATTTACTTTGCGCATGAAGGGACATTATAAAACTTGCGAGAAGCCATAAAGCAAAACCTGCACGGACAGCAGAAATCCACTGAGGATTTCACCCATGGAAAGCCCCATCAGTACAATCCCCATAAGCCTTTGGTACCCAGTGACCGAGTGTGCGTGCGAGGGTGTGAAGGATGACCAGGATGTGTCTTCTTTGTAGAAATCCTCCCAATACCAGCAGTCTAAGTCCGAGAGTCAACAAGACTTATTCCGAAAGCCCCACAGTATTAATAGTGAAGCATTAATAAATCATATTGCCAAGCGGCTTTTATCTGAACCACTACTCTGCCTCAAATGGAGGTTTTAAGCTCACAGCCATGACATGAAAAGAGAAGTTCAAGAGAGAAAAAGAGCTAATGCAAGACAGATACCCCAACGTAAAGGTCATCAATTAACAGAAATCAGCCCTGATCCTGATCCTGGATAGGTTCCATACAGATTTCTCATAAATTAAAGGTAAATTGATTGTCATGACTATGCTGAAACACATCTACACTGGAAGTGAGTAGCATGTCGCAATACAACAAAACTAGATCACTGTCATTATAATCAGCTTGGTTAACTGGTAGGCAACTAACAAGGTCTGAAATAAACATTTCTTTTAATTTTATAGCCATTCAAAAAAAAACATACTGGTGGTGAAACACACTGGTAGTTAAAGTTAAGGTTATCAAGACCTTTTCTGGGAGGGGAATGCATAAACTTGACCTATTAAAACTGATATATATAGATAGATAGATAGATAGATAGATAGATAGATAGATAGATAGATAGATAGATAGATAGATAGATAGATAGATAGATAGATAGATAGATAGATAGATAGATAGATAGATTTTTATTTATTTATTACCATTTATCTTGCAGACAAACTATTGTAAAAAATAGAATATATATATATATATATATATATATATATATATATATACATATAGTTACAAACTGCATTCCTGCATGAAAAAAATGTCTCAAAACCCCCATTTAAGTGCACTTAATGAACACTACATTAACAGGCCTTAAAAAAAAAAAAAACACCTTAACACTGTGAATTCTGCAGAACTGAGATTGGCTCTGATGTTTTCAGATCCAGTGGCTGTGAAAAGAGGAACTGTTTAATCTGCAAATGAGGTCACCAATGTGGAATGCATATTCTCCAATCGATAGTCCGTGTGAACAATAAACATTTTGTAAAAGATAATTCAGCCATTATCCACTGAGATATCAGCAATAACTGTTTGTTTAACCTTTGAAAGGCCCAAGCCATTGTTTCTTTACGGTGTTCAGAGGTGAAACTCAATACCCAGCCAGAGACTGTTTATACCTGGTCGTCTCAGCAACTCCAAAACACAGAACTCCATGAATGAAATTCCAACATACCATCAATCATCCCTGACAAAAGAGGGATTGTTGTGGTATAACAAGCAGGGGAGGATGAGTGTACGTGTGTGTGTGTGTGTGTGTGTGTGTGTGTGTGTGTGTGTGTGTGTGTGTGTGTGTGTGTGTGTGTGTGTGTGTGTGTGTGTGTGTGTGTGTGTGTGTGTGTGTAGGCATAATGCAACATGCCCATGGTCTCTGAGCCAATCCTTGTTTCCACGGTTGTCAGTACCTAACCACAGCCACTGTGAACGACTCACTGCTAATAATGCACTGCATATCAAAAGATAAAACAGCTAATGTAGAGTTACTCAACTGGGGTGCCCCGGGAAAAGATGCAGCTTCTAATTGGTTCCAGAAGAGTCGGCTGCAAATTGACCCTCCTGCCCACATGGCTAATCCGCCGAGTTGTTGAGAATAGTCAGATTGCGGTTGTGCATTCAGCGTTGCAGAACGAAATCAGCTATCTGAAAATGCAGCTTAAAACACCCACCCCCCACCCCCCATTTTGCATTTATGAATGTTAATGATGCTTTGCAGGACGAACGCCAAATGCCATCATAACCCTACATCCGAAATTCCAAATTTGGAGTCTGGTCCACATTTGTACCCCTGTTTTGATTTAGTACGGAGTGTTCAGGTTCAAAGCGGAGCCGACAGAGAGGTACCATTTCAGCATGAAAGAAAACTTCTCTAACTGAAACAGGCACTTCGTGCAGTGCCTCATTGGTGGTGAAAAGTAAATAACTTTTCGTCGAAAACCATAGAAGCCGTGGAGCATTAATGCAGATAACTCCAATTTACAGGAAGACATAAGGAGCAAGCATTAATATGCACCCCAAACCGCCGAATCACTAGATTGCATAATGTGGCGCGACACAAGTAAAACCTGTTTAAACTTTACGTTTCTTTTCAGTACTGTTTAATGGAGTCAATAACAGCTCTTAATGACACATGTTGATGGACAGGTGTACTATGAGAGTGCGAGGTGAGGGAGGTAGACAATGCCTCCCTCTCCGCCCTCTCTCTGATGTTGTGTGTGTTCAGCCGAGCTGCTTCCTTATCTGTCAACCTGCTGTAATTTAGGCCGGCACTCTGATCACAGCCCCAACCTGCTGGACCTGTTGACAGCATGCAGAAGTCACGCACACGGAAGAGACACCAAGACAAGACACCATCACTCACTTCTCTGACCCCACTGACAAAGCTCTATGCTGTTTCAAGGACGATTCCCATTCAATTGCACTTAACACACTCTTTAGTGCCCCCACTCACTTCTCAGTGAGGCGATCGGATGTCTCAAAGATGGAGGGATTCTTTTCCTTCGCCTGACTCCCTCTCATTTACCCCAAGCAATATGTAACAGTTTCCTTATTTTCTCCAGTGGGACGGCCATGACAGTAAATTTCTATTACTAATATTCTTCCATATGGTCGGATGAAAATTTGATGGTGGAGCGCCCGAGGCTGAGGTTGCAGCTGAGAAGTGGTTGGGTAAATGTAGCGTCATGCAATCCAGGCCAGGAGGGGCTTCCTCAGCTAGATCTGCTCTGGGACGCTGAGGTGTAATCAGAGAAAGGCAGGCCCCAGAGCTCGGCTGCCACTTTTATCGGATCCTAGCTCGGAAAATGAGAGGGATCCATCATGGAGAAGGTGTTGACAGCATGTGTGTTTGGGTGTGTGTGAGCGTACGACTTTGTGATCATATGTTCCCCAGCTCACGGCACATACACTTGGCTCAGAGTTGATTTCCCTGAATTGGAGAGTGTTTGGATTTTGTGTCAAGAAATTTAACATTGCTCAATATTTTGCGTAACGTCTCTGCTATGTCTTGAAATCCCAACCTTCATCTCCTCCGTGCATTTTATAACCAGAACAGACAAGTAACCCAAGGATGTCATTACCCATTAACTCCAAAATTTCCTCTGCAATTGAACATTGGCCAGAATGAGGCTCACAATGCATTGACAGTACATTGTAATTGCTTGCTGGTAACACTTTTATCTCTAAGGTACAACTGGAACAGATTGCCATATCCAAGATGACTGTGCCACCCCAAGGCTCCTATTGAAACGGTGTGAAGCCACAGGAAAACCAGTTGGCCTGATCCGATAAAGAGCCACATAATGTGCCTCGCTGGAGTTCCCTGTGGAGAATACTGAATGCATATACTCTGCACAGATTCACAAGAATTAAAATGGCTTTGATGGCCTCATTGGGTAGCACTGCTAAAAACCTGATAATATTAAAAGTTTAGTTTATTTTGGTGACTCTGTACTAAAACACATACATGTATATCACACTATTGTCAAAATTAGTCATTCAAGTGTTAGCTGTATAGCTTTGGCTGTTTGTCCCTGCTGGAAAAATGCTGTAACTACATCATTTGACTGACAAAAAAGTAATAACAGCTATTAAAAAGTAGAAATGGGTGCTCATGAAGCAAAAACGACAGCTTCCAGGTTGCATATTTCAAGGGCTTCATGCACCAGCTAAGCAACTGTCATTGAGATGAATGGAAATGCTAAGAGAACGCAAAGTGCTACAGTGCATACATTCAGATATCTATTCAATAACTAGTTGACAAAAAAGCTAAATACCACACAATATATAATAGCTAGAACATATCACAGGTGTGAAATGTTTCACTCTGAGCAGTGCTGATTGTGTGACAAAGAGAATGTAGAAAGAGGTGGGAGGTAGGTATACACCCGCATGCACCTCTGCATGAAAGATGCATGCAATTAAATGTGATGTGGCACCACAGGCTGCCTCCAGCCAACTCAATCCATCATGGAAACTTTATCAGTGGGTGTCCGTCCCAACATCCAACCCCCAAAGCTGTAGCACTAACCTTCAATTCCAAATTGCACCCTAGCTGGGCCTACAGCCTAGCCGCCATAACCTGATACCCCAACTGCAACTCTTACACCAATTCCGCCCTGTACAAAACATTTTGGGTTTGGCTTTCAATCCTGTTTTCTTTCCTTTCTCAAAACATTACCTCAACTCTACTGCAGAGATTGTTCTACACAAACACAGGAACAACGATGACTTCTACTAGAATTTCATAAAATATGCAGTAACGGCATATGTTTATTTATCTGCAATAAGCATTTTCAGACATCATACTTCGCTAAGATGTTCTTTGATCCATTTCTAAAGCCTGTTTTATACTTTCCGCATGAGCAATCCGGATGCGTACACGGACAGCGCGGACTACTTGTATTTATACTACCGAAAGTGTACACTGATGGTCCGCTCCGCATCCAACATGTGAACAAACAGTTACCCAAAATTAATGCACATCTGGCTGTCTTTATTTTGTTTTATCAACGGATTGTACAGGTTTGAGTAGCAACGGGCTTCTTCACACAGCCTGCGCATGTGCAATTAGTGCTTTTGAAGCCTACTGACCACGTGTACTTGTCCGTGCCGTCACAAAAAATGGGAGGCACGTTCAGAGCCTCCACGCACACTCTCCAATGATGATTTTTACATCACGGACTAGCAGACTAGCGGACACGGAAATTATAACAAGTTTAATCCGTTGTCAGTTGTTTTTGCCATTTTACTTGAGTAGCTGTACTGTGATAACAGTTATCTGCATTTCCACACTCTTGAAATGCATCAACTGCCAGTGATACTCATGTTATGACTCCAAGGCTCAGATAAACTATGGTGAACAATACTCTATTACTAGACATAAGGTCATCTTACAGGCAAACCCGGGGTGAGCTGTTGTTTTTCTATTCTAATCAAAATGGTCCAGCGCGCTGTGTACTCAGAGCTTTCTCTGGGAAACCGATAACATCTAGTAATAAAGCGAGATGGCTGGTATCTCTTTTACATGGATCGGGTGGGACCAAGACAAGGTCTGCTCAGCCTTGCCGAACACAGTCGGTCCCTATGCTCTAAATGAGGTGGTTTGAGAGGACCGCCAATGACTGATTATCCTATCCCGACCCAGAGGAATGCTGACCTCTGGAGAGCACTTCATTAGCTGGCTGGCACTAGCCTGTGATTGAGCTATCAGCAGTAGCGACAGAAAGCCAGCCAAGCCGGTAGAAAGGTGAGTCCCTTTGTCCAGAGACAGGTGTGTAACTGTAGCTAACTGACAGAGTTGCAAATCAGCGCCACTGAAACGCTATCGGAACAGGCTAACCGTGTCCAGATGGCCCTGTATCCATGACTATTTCTTTCTTCCTTTGTCTCCGCTTCTCATTCTCTCGTTTCTCAGATACACAGACAGTTTTATTTCTCCTCTGCGCTGACAATGCATTATAAATGCGTGTCATCCATTGTTCGTGTTTACTTTGATTTGCTGCCCTCATGCATATTCATTCCAGACCCTGCGAAGATTCATGGTGTTGCTGTCCAAGCTGTGCTATGATGTCATTGTCCCTTTTTGCATTGTTTCAATGTATTGCACATTCAGCTCTGTTTTAAAGCCGAGAAAGATGGTCCATGCCTACATGCGAACACAAATTCTGGGGTAAATGGTTGCTTTTTAATTGTTTTAACTAATAATTTCAGTATTGGATGAATTTTATATACATTTATAAAATTTATCTTGCATTATCTGCAATCTTGGATTTATTTTTTACCTGAGCTTGTTGCAGTGCATTATGGGAGTGCCTTTTGCATGGCAGGTACATGCTGAATGGCTAAAATAGTTAATTTTGCTACCTTTTATGCATTCAACGTATTACTCTGATCAGAGCAAAGGCTGACCTTTTTAAATCAGCCGTGACATGCGACTCCTCAGAAGCTGTTATCTAATGGCCCAGGCTGACCCTTTAAATAGGATGTCTGAATGTGTTATTGAGGATATTGTTTCCTATAAACATCTAGCACTCTGGCAATAACAATCACATCAGGCAAAATGAAGTTATCTGAGAATAGAATTAAACTCCAAATGACCCTTTGCTCTGCTTCACAGCCCTCCATTAATAATTTCTAATCTAATCAGGGAGGATAAATGTACTATCGCCAGCCACGCCAGGCACCTTGCCAGGAAGAGGGCCATTCAGCACAAGCCGGGCCTCGGATGAGGGGCGAGAGGGGAAAAGAGAGACATCTTTTCAGGGGAGGCCACTGCTTGATTTCCTCCTTTGTTAGCTCTCTCTTGGCAAAGTCATGTCCTTGTAACTGATAGACATGTCTCTTTGTAAATAACCCGGGGTTGACTGATAAAATACGGAAGAGAGAGAGGGGGGGGCGGATAAAGAGGGTGCTCTAAATTGGCAGACATTACTCATCCAACCTAGAAGATGACTATGTCACATCCTCTGAATAATCCCTCTCATCTGAATTAGGTATTACATTCATCAACATGCCTATAAACATTCACGGACGCACACACATACACACTATACTTTTAGTCGATGCAGAATGCATTGTTTTGAGCGTATGAATATGTCAGTGCCTTTTAAGTTCTACAATTTTGGACCATGCTAACAAATGAAATGTTTATAAAGTGTTCAGTGATGTAAATCAGTATAGAAGGCCAAGGCTATATTGCAAATATAGTCACGACTAAAAGGAAGTTGGCATCTGTCAGCTCTACAATCACAGTTTGCTGCATTAGGATGGAATTTAACTTATGTCCATCACCAGTGTGTATTCTATGGTGGCTATAAATGGCAAATCCAATCAGATTTTGCAGTCAGAACTACCCTATGGTCTCATTCATCACTTACTCCACTCTCTTTTTTCCCATAAATGTGAATGCATGTTTGTCTAAATACGTCTCTTGAATTTTTGAGAATCTTGTTTTTGTTTTTTGGTTGAAGACAAGATGGCTTTATTGTCTCTGCTCTCAGCAAAGCTATCATTCACAATTTAACATACTTACATACATAATTAGGAAATGATAGCACACAGTGGCGCCCATTGAATTGACCCACTAATGCGACCACATGGAGACTTATAGATAGCTTTATTTTTGCAGGGTAAAAAAAAATAAAAAATCATAATTCATTTGGACAGCAATATATATGGACTTCCAGCCTCTGAACCCCTAAGAAGAAGCAATAATATGGTTGTTTGGATCTCGAAGAAAATAGAAAAAGGTAAGAAAGCAAAGGTTTGATTTTTCTGTTTCCATTGTGTGTTTTCATTGTAACATATGGCCATAAAAGCTTTAGCCGAGGAGAAGAGTGGAGAATGTAGGGAGCTATTTAGAAAGAGTGGAAATTATTAAGTCAATTTGGTGGAGAGAGGGTTCAAAAGCTGCCATCAAATTGTTTCAATAATGAGCTGTTTCCGTTATTATTGAGTGGAAAAAAAATGACGTTTTCCGACTCCTCAAAGATCTGCAGATAATTGGATTGGAATTTCAAATGAGAGCCCTCATCATGGCCATCCTAATAAGAGACCTATTTGGCAAAGTTAAATTTACTCTAAAACCATCTTGTCGCATGCAAAATACATCAATGAATTAAATTCACTTCACATAAAATACACCTGGCATCCAATCCAGATGATCTATGCCAATGCTAAAATGGATCTAACACTTTCATCCAGTTTTATTAGAAGATTATCAATCTAAGATGTCATCGCTTTTAGACGTGCTAATAACTGGCTAGCCCACTCATTTGAAGTTTTCTCAGTTTCATTATTCCCACTGCTACCATATCTAACCTGTGCTGCACCAAAGTCATCATGCATCATTTATGATGCCTTATCTCTGTATCTGAGCTCTTGTCTTTTATGAGCCCTGCTTTAAACCCTCTCATTAGCCTTCAGTAGCTTTGGGAACCTTCCACTATTGACATTTCTCACTCAAAAGCAGTTTGTTTGATGGGAACAGCATCTCTATTGACAAACTGATAGCTAGGAGGCACTGAGACCCTACCGAGGCTCCACACAGCTTGCCGCCCGTTCAGGCCTTGAGCACAAAGAGGCTCATGATAGTTTTTTAGACTTTTTTCTAGTAATGACTCTATGAAGAGTTGCTACACAGTCTTAGTCATGCTGCAACATGACTAAGAAATGCAGCTTGCTAGATACTTCCCACTTGATCCAAACACACAAACTGACCAAACAGAGACCAAATGTCCACACATCGAGCATAACGTGAACACATAAAGTCTAAGGTGAAAGTCAATATATAGAGACTAAATGTCTACACATAGAGACTAAGATGAACTGAAAAAGTCTATAAGGGAGACTAAATCTCAAACAAATTAAACATCCTTGCATAGAGACCAAATGTCCACATATAGAGACTAAGATGAACTAAAAGTCCAAAGCAGAGACTAAATGTCCACACAGAGACTAAGATTAACTAAATGTATATGTATAGAGAATAAATGTCCACAAAAAGTAATGAAACAGCCTCACATAGACCAAGTGTCCACACAGAGACTAAATGTCCACACATAAGAAGAACTAAAAGTCCATTTATAAATACTAAATATCCAGACATAGATACTAAATGTCCTCTTATAGGGACCAAATGCCTACAGACAGAGCTTAAATGTCCACACATGGAGCCTAAGATCAACTAAATGTCCATATTTAGAATGTCCATCTGTCCACACACAGAGACTAAGATAAATTTAATGTCCATATATAGAAACTATATATCCACATTTACAAATTAAACATCTTCCCATAGAGACCACATGTCCACACAACAAAATGTAGAACTCAGAGTTCATCTTACATGTACAAGTGATATACTGTACAAATGTACAAATGTCAATACATAGATTATCTGTCCACGTATAAAGACTGATGTCCACACACTGAGATTAGAAAACCATATAGAGCCTACAAAGCCCATAAATTATAGATTAGAAACTAAATGTCTACACGTGAAGGCTAAATGACCATACTCAGAGACTAAATGTCAGTACAAAGTAGCAAAATTTCTATATGTAGCAAGAAAATAAATAAAAAAAACGAATGCCCATATATAGTGACTAGAGAACCTAAATATGTCCACTTAGATACTAAATCGCTGCATATGGAGACAAAATGCTCACACATAGAGACTAATTGTATGGAAGTTCAAACAGGGATAAGCACCAGTATGTGAAAACTTGGTTAGTGAGCATTGTGAATTTACAGGCTCTCTGACAAATGCGATCATCAGTGCTCTTATTTTAGCACCTCAGTTCAGTTCTGCAGCTGCAAAACATATTGCTATGACATTGCACAATATAATGCAATGTGATCGCATGACTATTCCCATGTATTTTACGTAAAATGTGGTTCTACCGCACATACATTTATTTACAGAGAACAACTTTACCAGTGTTGCAACAAATGCTTTATGAATCCTTATTTAATCAATGAATACTTAATTCATGGAATTAATTGGTTGATTATATTGTATTTGTGAGATTTTATTGTACTGTACAATCCATGAAATTATGTTTCCAAATGCGGTTGGCTTGAGTTGATCAAAATTCAACATTTTCTCAAATATACAAATAAGTATGTTAAATGTTACATTCAAATTAGAGCAGTCTGAATAATGCTAACATTTACCCATGGTGTTATGTTTTGTTTAACTGTTTGCTGTTCAATTATAAGGACTGCATTCCTTTAGAGAAAAACACATTCAGTCAACAAATCACATATAACTGAGTCTGAAGTCCCTCAAAAATCACTTCAAACTCAATTGAACAATGCTATTGACTGAATCAAATTGAAAATAGGGAAAATGGGAAATGTGTTTAGCACGTATCCAGTGATTCTCATTGGCCGCCCCATGACTGCTGATTTAATAGAAAACACTGTTGATCTACTGAGCTATATGTCAGACACAGGTTGTGCCTTGACACAAAGGATTGATGACGGAGAAAGCATGCCCTTCATGTCTTGACATAAAAACAGCTAAATTTATGGCCCATAATGCCATTATTCAATCAGCTGATTGATTTTGTACTTCTGTTTGGAGTTATAAGTTCAGACTCATCTCCCTTATTGACTCGTACAGCAGGACCGGGGCCTTTCTCCTCTCACAGTGTAATTGCATTACAAAATCAAAGTCCTCTTCCTTTAACTCCACAGGGCAGAATGATAAATCCGTGCTTACATCTGGAAAGAGACGGGTGGTTGGGGAAGAGAAGGAGACGAATGAGTCAGTGCAGCATTCAGGCTGGGGCTGATTGCTTCTGGATTTACTTCATTACTGTGTTCTTATCCAGTTAAGAGCGAGACCAGAGAGAGGAAGCCATTACAGAGGCCCAGCGCTCTGAGAATGCTGAATCTGCACTTTCATTTCACTTAGCAGCCACATTCTACAGCATTATTTAGGGGCCGTGTCGGGACTCTTCTGTGCTGATCTAGGATTAGGGTTTGACTGGTCAAGATGCGTGTTTTTAACACCCAGCTCTAGCGTTTTTGAAAATCTCTTCATATATAAATATATAAGGGATCATTTGCAGAAAATAGATACACGCCAAAATCGATTACATGCAGTGGATGCTTACCAAATACATGGAAATATTGAAATACTGATTTGAGTTGAAGCTATGGTTTACTTAGCAACAAAATCCTAATATTATTAATATTATTTCATTGTAATTTAAATGTTTATTTTGCTCTGCATATTTGCTCTGACACTTATTTAAAGTAATTGTGATTCTTTGCTTAAACTGATACTTTATATTAATGCATGCATTCTAAATTTCTAAATTTGGTGTTTGATTTTAATTGATTATTTTGGTAATAATAATAATAATAAAAAAGAAAAGTAAAGTAACTAAGAGAAACTTTACTGTAATACAACATTGACAAATATATATATATATAAGGTTGCACATGCATATCTACCCTGGAAGCAGTTTGGATGTCTGGATTTTTGCTATTGAAAAATATTTTAGATGGTGCATAATAATACAAAATTGTATTGATTAAAATCAATAATTAAATTGTATTTTCATTGTTGGACTAATGCATTACAATGAATTTTTGCATACCTTCATGCAACATTTTTTAGTCTGTAGAAACACCAATCGACAGATTTGGGAAGAGGGAAAAAAAGTTAAAAATGTTTGCTTCAAAGAAATACTGTGGGTGACTATTCTTTGACTAAGCTTAAATCGAGATGTCTTTTGTGGTTTCAAGTTTGTAGTCTTTCTGCAAAGAGGTAAACCCTTATTGTATTGTGTTTGTGCTGCATGGTTGAGTAAAATGTGTTCGTCACAGTTCAGTGCAAAGCTGCAATGCGGTTTGGCAGGTGACAGGTGTGTCAGTTGCAGAAGCAACCGTACACGTGCGAGAGTATGAGAGTGTTCATGTGCATGTGGGCAGGCAGGCCATGATGCCTTTTGCCATGCACCTTGTGGCTGCCCATTAATATAATTAAATTGCACTAAAAACTTTCCCTTTGAAACAAATTAATTAAGATGCTATTATTAAGCCATTGAGAGGTTAATGACCATCATTAGAAACAAAGGCAACATCCACCATCATTAGCCAAACTCAGTTATTTTGTCAATTCTGGTTATTTACTGGGCAGAAGATTAATGAGGCCCGATACTAGCCCAGACGCTAATTAGCTTTAAAAACATAACACAATCCATCACTGCTTGTGATTGTTACAGCGACACACTCCGACACAGACATAGACACACACAAACAGAATCACAAATACACAAAAAACGCATATTCCTACCCTTTCAAACAATCTCAGTATATAAAAATAAGAGCCCATGTTTAATCATTACAATATTTACTTACTGTATACAATGTACACTAAAGTACAAAAGTCTCCTTGTATCTTCAACTCAATCCATCAGAATCCTGAAGCATGGCTATAATGCTAAATGCTGACTCCCTGTAATCCATTCTAATCAAATATAAATGCTCTCTGGACTGGTTTTGGCTGAAGTGATACAGCAGATAGCAGATTTAAGAAGTAACTATAAATATATGATTCATGTATTTTCTCTACTCACGCTGCAGAAATAGCAAATAGAAAATGAATAGGTATGTCTCAAATTTCTCAGTGGATGACCAACATTCAAAGTTAATATCGAGTATCTTTTTGTTAAGACACAATTTGGTCTGTTCATTTGTTTTTAATATGTTCATGCATATATATTTTATTATGTGAGAAGCAAGAGGCTTTTAGCCATGTACTAGCATACTTGCACAGCAATTTAAAGAATCAGTTAGCAACAGTCAATTGTACGGTTCAGTGGTAATTTTTTGACCAATGAGAATCAAGTCAAACAAGCTATGTAATAATAGAAAATAATATTTTGCATCTCCCTGCTTGAAGTACTTGGGGAGCAGGGCTGCAGATGAATGGGCCTGTTTAGGAAGTCATGAAGAGGACACACAGGGTCAAAGCTTGTCCCACTCCAGTCAGCTGATTGGTGGAGATGAGAGGACATGACTGCCATGGGGCGTGACCGCATGGCAACCATATGAGTAATGGTTTTAGCTCCACAGGGCATTGAAATGACATTGCAGAAGATAACGGAACTTATTGTCAACCATTTATACTGGAGGGGATTTATGACCACACCATAAATGTTTATTAGCATTTTTCTATATATAACTTGAAAAAACGGAGACAGCTCTTGCGCCATTGTGTCTTTGGTCTTTTTATGATCTGTGTGCATAGCAGGCCCCGCTCCTCTGGAGCCTTCTTAGAGAGCATGTGTTGAGCTCTGCTGTGCTGAACATAGCCAGTAAGTGTAGTGAGAAAGAGAACGAGCACAGATTTGATTTAAGACACACTGGACCTGTCTTTTATCTGAGAGCCGGTAAATCATTCAAGCTGTACATCAGCAGGCCTCTGGGCAGCCCCAAACACACTCCCTCAGATGTTAACCTTGCTGGAAAAACTCATGTTCTCACACGTCAATGTGTTCTAAGAGAAGCTAAGGGGGCAGTTTACAATAAGGTCAAAACTAATGCACTGACATGGTTTGCGGCCCAAAGAAATACGTAGCACCTCTGTGAGTGCTGATGTAGTTCTTAAAACGTTCTTAAAATATAAAATACCTCCCTTTGATGGGATTTTATGATAGCATTTAATTTCCATAAAACTGAAAAGTCCATCCAAGGTGATAGATAATAATTAATTAAAAAACTAAAAACAATGTGTCTGTAATTTATAACAGACTATTCATAAAATATTTGTCATTTGTCATGTATTTTTTATGCTTATTAGAGTGTCATGTTGTTAGTTTAGCAAACATGCTAACTGCAGATTCCATTGAAATCACTTGTAAGTAAAAAGTTCAATGCACTTTGTGTGAAGAGCATCATTTGTATCACCTGTCTACTGAGATACCTTCATTTTTATTGTTTATTTATTTATTTATTTATTTATTTATTTATTTATTTATTTATTTATTTATTTATTTATTATTTTTTTGAAGGCTACATTAATGTATTAATGTTCCTGGTCCATGCAGGTTGATTAAAGAACTGAAGAAAAAAGGCCATCTAAACAGGCCTTTTGGTGGTCAGTTTGTGTATGAATGTAGGATTTTAACAAAATAATTTGCCTTCAGACTTTCCACTGAAAAGTCTTATAGCGAGACAAGAAGTTAGCTGCCTAAGCTTTAGTCACAGTTGTATAGTTGTTGCCTATGTAGAATACTTGGTTAGCTACCTTAGAAGGTAGCAGCCAATAGTCTGAAGGCAATAGACAGCAAGGCATCTTGTTTAAAACAGAACTACTGAGTTTGAGTTGTGTTTGACTTTCCTGTAGTAAAAACTGTACAGCATGGCGCTAACAACACCAAAGGTCATGGGTTCAGTTCCTAGTGAATGCAAGAACTTATTAAAAGAAATGTTAAGTGTATACCTTGAACTCAACATAAGTCGCCTTATATAAAATAGTTTGCTTAATGCAGAAATATAAATGTTCATGACAAGACACCAGTCTGTTACATCTCCTTCTTCCTCTGTCAGGCAACTGATCAATATTCTGGCAGAGCAAGTCCTGTCATCAAAAACCATCTGAAAATGCATATGACATAAGATATGTGTATGTATGCGTGACAAGCTGACGTTGCAATAGTGGACATGTTTCCTCAAAGACCAAATCGAGTATGCGTATCTAATTTGAGCCAGAGTGTGGCCAAGCTAAAAAGCCCCATCAGAATGACATCGTCCTCGTAAGATTCCCCCGTAGGAAATGGGATGTAGTCCCTTTGGGAAGAGTTCATAATTCTCCATGTCTCTGGATCACAGACACACGGCATTGTGGGGTTGGATGTAATCCTTCTAGAACAGTGCCTCACGCTGTTGTGTGGTTTTAAGCTAAGCCTGGTTCTGCATGGTCTACACACATGCTACATTCCATTCAATTCGAAAAGTCAGAATATACAGCTTCCAACTAGGAAAAGTGCATTAGAACGTCTTTGGAAACTTTTGTGGAAATCTAAAAAAATTTAATTAGATTTCAGTAGTATGCATGATATTATGCATACATGGCAGCACCAAGGGAGAAATGCACAGTTGATGATAAATATTCAGTTTTAAGCAAATAAAAGGGTTTAAGAAAATTGGGCTAACCTAGTGGGTTAAAGGGGTTTTAGGGCATTTGTCAGCTGTTCATGCTAGGGGACTACTAAACACCACCTTGAAAACCTGATGGACATCATAAGATAGCTATTATACTAATAAAACTAGCAAACCATTGTAAGTTAGCTTTTTTATCGTATAACTGCAAAACAGATGCTAGCACTGCATAGAATTGTTTATCTTCCAACACTCAGTTGCAAGGAAACTATTTGGTCATCATAAAACTGCAAAGCTAACACAGTAGCCTTGCATTCTGTTTACATATCTTCTGGGCATCAGTCAATGCAAGGTCTTTGTCTTGGGAAGTCAGATATCCCACATGCAACACTGAATGGTACGCAGTGTTAGAGCATAGAGTGGCCTATTGAAGGGAACCAGGCACAAACGAGCAGCTGCTGCTGCTATCTGCTGGCTGGCTTCATATGCAACCTTTCGGTGCACTAAAATGGAAGTGATGCTGCCATGTCTTTGCCTTCATAGAGCAAACCGCAAGCATATCACAAGTTCCCCACTTTGATCACACCCATTGCTCTTAGGGCCTGAGATGTGAGGACTGTGTGTCCAGTGTGGCCTAAAAATTCTTCACATTTTTACATACAGATCTAATTTGTACTGCGAACAGTGCTGCTAAAATAAGCAGTTGCCTTTATGTACAATAACTGATTAATTAAATCTGACTGAGAGGCAGGATGTCTCAGTGTCAGATGCCCATTGGTGTTCCCATCCCTTGGCCATGCCGAACATTCATCCAATTTGAGGTAGACATGTTATTCTCTCCTGGCTGCCTGCCGGCCACACTCGATCACACCTCAGCCTTTAAAGTGCACGCCAAGATCAGTCATCTGCTGGGGCCAAGGTGTAACTTTATGAAATAATTACTTCACTGGCCTTTGGAGTATGCAGCAGGCTGAAAATAAACAGCAGTGGGTTGCGCAGGAAGAGAAAAAGCGTGAGGAGAAGAGATGCAAGGGGCCATAGTGTGAAATGAGAGCGGCAGCAGCAGAATTTATGGCTGACATTCATGTTATGGCAGTGGTTCAGACGTGACCTCCTCACTAACTCAGCAGCTGCCTGGTCTTCATTGCCTTTCTCCACCTGTCCCGAAAGCACGCCACTCTCAAGGCTGGACCAGATAAATCTGCAAGTCTGTAATGAACACCACTCTGTAAGTATACTGCAAAACCTAGTGAGCTGGCTACGCAGTGTTTTTCACAAAATCTCTTTCAAAAGATAGACACGTAAGATACCTACTTTGAAACAAATTATGATTACGAGGCAGATTACTGTTTAATAAAAAATTATTTCTTGTGGATCCTTGCACAATACCGTGTTATGACCTCAAAACACAACTATCGTGGTGTATTATTTGTAAACGAATACATTTTTACATTTGAATCAAATAATTAGCATATTACTAACATAGTAACATAACTTGCTCAGTAGCTCACCTGCTACAGTGCTGAATGAGTTATAAGCACCATAAATCATGACTCTTTATAAAAGAGCTTAAAAATTTGTAGAAGAAAGGTATAACTTGATCAAGCATTAATTATTTAGCGCCACTAATCTTAATTTTCGAACTGCTGGGATACATACAACAATCAATGTAATAATGCATTATCATTTTCACGTTTCATCTGTTTTGAGGGTAGTTTAACACACTTTTATAGCCACTGACTAGATATTTCATTTTGAAAGTGCTGCGAAATGTGCAATAAGCAGCATAATCATTTTGCAGAAATGTTGCCAAAGGCACATATTTCCAACGAGCCTGTGATTGATTAGCATGTATACATGTCTGGATGAAGCCGAGCTACAGAAAGGATTAGCTAGGTGCCTTTATCTAATCCAACATTGCAAAAAAACAGACTGGTGTGATTTAAAATATTGGTTTAAGTTTTAATTATTGCATGTGAAAATGCTGAGCATGGAATAAGGCTGAACGATAACAGTTCTTTGTCACTGGTGCTGTGAAATGCTAACGTTCCTCTCCTGTCACCAAAGCCCCTTCAGTCCCCTCAAGCAACCCCCCCCCCACCTCCCTTAGGGGCAGCTGCTTATGTAGGCATTAAATAGCAAGACTAGGATTTGGAACAGTGCTCATATCTATGTTTTTCCCTCTTTTTTCTTGCATTCTGTCATACCTTCACCCATTGGAATGAGTCTTCATGTCTTTACTTGCTACAAGTATTAAACCACCAATCCACTGAAAGAGTCTGAAATAAAGAACAGGGAGAGGGGTAGGGGGTGTGGGGTGAAGGAGAGCCTATATCTCAACAGTGATTTACAAGTCTGACTTGTTAAAATCAACACAGCTTCCTGACAGTGACAGGAGATCAAACCAACAGGAACAGCATAATCAAATGCTCTGGCACATGTGGAATCTTCACATTCACATGCACACACAGGCATGTCATAGTTCCACAGAGCATGGCAGCTGTTGAAGCTACTGAGAGGGTGTTAAAAGGTTGAGAGTTTGTGAGAAAGAGGCAACACTTAAAATCTACCACCCCATGAAAATCATCACATACACTTAGCTAAACAAATCAAGTCTCGTTTTGGTAAAAAAAAAAAAAAAAAAAAAAAAAAGAGCTTAATTTTTGTGTAGTTTAAGCCTTGACTGACTGAAACTTTATTTTCAAAATTCTAGAGTAGGGGGACCTTTAACATTAAGGGCCCTTTTTTTAAACTGGAAAAATACAATTCTGACAAACTACAGTATGTTTTAATTGGAATTTAGATTTGATCTTGCCCTTGATTAACCTTCCAGTGGATTTTGTGCAGTAGTGTGGATTTTTGATATTGAATGTGATGGTAATGACACGATATGTTTATACACATTTTTCACATTGTGTAGAAAAACTAAGAACTTCACGCAACAAGTCCTAAAATCTCAGTTGTTCTCTTTGCATGATGCATGTATATACATGTATAACCCATTTTAAATTGTAAGTTCTTGTGAACAAGTGCATAATACGATTTCCTTAATTTTAACACAAATTTAGAATAGATGGAAAAAGTCTGGATATGGAAAAAGCATGAATAGAAACACACCAAACTGTATCACACCTATCAGTGTGAGACTGCCAAATGAAGCATTATTGCTGAGCGGATCTGTTTACCTGAGCGACCCACTGACCAACCTGTGTCAATACTGATCAGCACTGTGTGCTTGAAACTGTGTCTACAGTAAGTGATCTCCTGTGTGCCAGAGGGTGAGTTATTTCTTTCGTTTGTAAAAAACTGTATTTGTTATTTGTGCACTTGATCCCATAATGCATTGGTTACCATCTCGTTAAACAGAATGCTTTAGCAGCAGTGTAACCTGACTTATTTTTAGCACATTGTAAATATATTAAATCACTGTTAGTATTAGGCAGATATATAAAGGAGTTCAGGGACAGATGTATAATAGGAAAGAGGGTTGGAATTGTTAACCTAGTGTTTTTATTTGAATAAAGCTAAAAATGCATCCACCAAATCCATGAAAACAATATACGATGTTGTCATTTGAAATGTTTCATAAAGGTAAGCATTTGCTAATCTATCTATCTATCTATCTATCTATCTATCTATCTATCTATCTATCTGTCTATCTGTCTATCTGTCTATCTATCTCTCTGTCTGTCTGTCTGTCTGTCTGTCTGTCTCTCTGTCTGTCTGTCTGTCTGGCTGTCTGGCTGGCTGGCTGGCTAGCTATATTTTTTCCATTTTCTTTCCATTTAACTATTATTCATCTCACTTGTCATTATAAAAATTCAAATGCCTTAAAATGGATGTGTGTGTAGACAAGGTGACATCATAATATTCAAATTTCAGCTCACTGTTTCTTCAGTCTGGCCCCATTGTGGCCTGGAAAATGTGCAGCATTTCAAAGCATGAGATCGATGCAGTGGCTTGTGCTGGTGGCTGTGGTGAGGAATAGGGCTTTATGCTGACGCTGATAACTAATGCAGGCAAAATGACATGCTGCCACAACCACACCGTACATTAAACTGACCACAGGGAGATGAATGCAGGGTGTTAATGAGTGTGACAAATAGACTCCCCATGCAAAACTGCAAAGGTAAATTCCAAAACTAAATGCATGTGTGACAGCTACTGTGCAGACAGTAGTGATAAATGAACACTAAGTGCTCGGCTTGGTGTGCCGAGGACCAAATAAATTTCTCCCTTTCCCCTCATCCTGTGTTTTCCTGCCCTCAAAATAGAGACAAATCTGAAGCGCATTGCACTGTGTAAATCATATTAAAAGCTTTGATATGATATGCAATGGTGTAAATTAACCTCAAACCTTTAAGCAGCCGATTCGGTGGCATTTAGCTGAGTGAAAGTCCATCTGGAGTGGAACTATTTTAGGGGGCAGACTGCATTTCCACAGGAAAGCATCTGTCTGGTTGACTATGAGAATGCAGGGAATTATGGGAGCAGAGAGACTTGCTGTCCCTCTGTTTGTGAAGGTTAATGGTAACAGTTAGAGGCAGCCTAATGAACGTCATTAATTAACCACCAAGCCCTCCTCGCATTTCAATTACTCTGAGGACTGACTGGGTGCCAGAGGTATAGAGGGGAATGTACTTTGTTAGATATCCTTCCCTACGGGTAGGACTTGGTTGTGAAATCACATCACCACACCACACCATGAATCCAGACTTACTCAACCTCAAATCATGTCCACACCATCCTACCACTGCAAACCACTGACATGGAACAATAGAAGTGACATACTGTATATAGTTGTGGGAGCAACTTCTGTCCTGATTGTTCTAAAGTGTCAAAGCCATGAACATTGGCATATGTACAGTTTTGAGATTTTAGTTATATCATATGAACAGTTGGGAAGTGCATTGAGGTTGACCAGGTCAGGATGAAGTCTAGCAGTTGTCAAGCGTTTTCCCATTGTTCTGGTGTACAGGGATTTGGGTCTTCTAGTGGCTCGAACTACCCACAGAAATGACCAGAATATTTTGTATTTTAATATTTAAATTTTAAATATATAATATAATATATTTTTATAATTATATATATATTACAGTTTACTGAGCACATAATAGGACGTTTGAAATGCACCCTTGAGAGGGTTCATAGAGGTTGTAGAGGGTTTCATCAGTGTGGCAATCTGAGGAACTAAAAAATGCCTTTTATCTTTTAATTTTTACAGTGTAGGATACATAAGGATTGTTGACTAACTTAACCAGGAAGATGTCCATGTTCAGTCAACAATATTTCCCAGTTGGGTATCTAAAATAGACTTTAGATGTTGCATTTTTTCTCATTCAAGTGGTTTGTCTTTATCTTCTATTACCTCTAGAGGCGACTTCTCTGTGATACCTGGAGGAGATCAGGGAAAGGGTGATGATTCATTCCTCCATTTTCATGTCTCAGATCCTGCGTCAGAACGTTTAGTTTATCCACGCCAAGTTAGCACATGTTTCCTGTGGTTAGCCACAGGAGTGATGTATCCTATTCTGAAGAGGGATGAGCACCTGACACACCTGTGTGCTCACTCTCTCAGTACACAGGTTCAGACACACGCTGTGGAAAACTGAATATCACATAAGTAGTGAATCAGCAGGGCTTACAAACCCACACCAAACCATGCCAGATCAAGTGACTGTCAGAAAACCAACAAAACACATCACACATCATCCCTTAAGTCGCCCCAGGATATGGCTGCTTCTCACTCTCTCTTTTTTTTTTTTTTTTTTTTTTTTTTTTTTTTGGTTAGGGATTATTATTTTATTATTATCATGTGTAAATCTTATACTTGGAGTTGCCAGGATCCCTTAGTGGGCCATTTTCTCACTGAATATCACAGGTACCATATTGTTTTTTTTCTGACTAGAGCCAATGAAAATGTTTAAAACACAATGGGTAGTTCCAAGTAATAACTTTTTTACAGTAAACCAATTGCAAATTGCTTGTAGCTTATTTGAAGAAATGTTAAAGAAGCTGAGATAAAGACGCCCGTGAAAGGGTTTATCTGGAAAGTATTGTATTCTGTTTTAAAATATCTTATTTAAGCACAAACATCTGATAAACATTTTAAATGCTGTATTATACAATCGTAAATGTGAATATGTCCTCTGAATTTTGTCCATCCAACAGCTGTGTCTTTCCAATGTATTACAGATGTGATTGTTGTCTTTTGAAAATGAACATGCTAAATGGACATCTTGAACATAGCTGCAAAATCAGGGACAGATAGCATTTGTGCTTCTAATAGTTCACCCAAAGATGTAAAAATACTAAAAACAGAGACATAATTTATGTTGTTTCAAACCAATTTTATACAACTTTAGTTTCTTTGTGGGAAAAAAAGTTAAAAAGTAAAATATAAAAAAAAGTTTCATGGTCACCCTAAATGTCAAGTACCAAAAAAAAATGTTTTGGTGAGAAGTGCAATTTTGTTTAGTGTACATTTTCACAATTTGGCTGTTAATGTTGCATATTAATCTTATTTTCATATGGTAAAATAATAGTTTTCTGAAAGAAAAATGCTGGAGGAAAAAGCAGTTGTCTTGGCCAGTAGAAATATTTAAAACTAGTTAAGATATTAGGAAGTTCATCTGCTATACTGACCAGGCACAATCATAAACAACAGACATGTTTCTGAGAAATGAGAGAGAGGGGAAGGGAGAGAGATGACTGGCAGGATTAGGGTGGGGTTTTGTGTCTGTTTGAACGCTGGAATCCAGCGCTGACAGACAGGCCTTATTAAAGCACAGAGCTTCAGCCCCATCACTGCCACCCATTGAAGCCTGCGGCAGGGCCGCGCTTTAGACAGGCCCGCAGAAGAATGGAGCGACTGTAGGGCGAGAGGGAGGATACCAGGGCACAGAGAGGGGACTGAGGGGGCTCCTCTTATTTGTCTGAGATGTATCTGATTCCTCAGTACAAAGAGTCGAGGAGGAAGACCTGCACAGATTGTTCATTCATACGCGCATGAAAGCGAGATAAGTCCTGGGTTTTTCGATGCTCTTTTCTGATGAGCAAGGGAATGTGTAATCTGAGCATCACAAATTCTAAAGCTCATCCAGCACGCACAGGAGACCACGGATCGTTTCATGTTTGAGAACGTAACTCATCTTCACTTTGTTTAATGTATAATCCATTAAAAATGCCTGGAATCTCTCTGCACTGATCCAACGAGACAGTGCCAGTACATAGCTAACTGACAGCGCTCAACAGAGCTCCTCTCTGTACTGGAACATTATTCATTAAAGGTGAAGCAAGTACACACCATATCCACCCAAAGATTATACAGCCTTTAGCATTATAGGATTCATTAACAGCATTAAAGTGAGACATTAAAGCAATATTGCTTTAGAAAAGTATAATTATTCCAAATCAGTGTGCTGTTTTTGTCTCATGAAATAACTGAATGATGTTGATGAACACTGTGGGATAAAATCACCATAAAAGCATTTTAAACACTTGCCAGTTTGGGTATTTTGTTACCAAATTTAGCAACTTTTTTGTATTGTTGCTGCAACTTAATGTTTTATGACAAGCTATGTTCACGATATTTAAATATATTTGCTGATTTTTTTTTTTTTTTTAAATAAAAGGCAGACATACTGTCATTTGGAACTTTTCTTGGTCCCACTTTACTGTATATTAGGTTGCATTAACTATGTACTTGCATGTAAACTAATCATTTGATACAATGCACTTAAAATGTACATACATGTTTTTACAGTGACCCATCCCTTGCACCTTAACCCACCCTTAAACCTACCCATACCACCAAACCTGTGACTAACCTTACCCATATCCCACCTCAATAGCAGCAGCAGTGTCTTACAATACAATATGAACACAATAAGTACACTGTACTTATTTTTGATCTACTGTAAGTACATAGTAGTTATGGCCACTTAATATAAATTGGGACCCTTTTCTCTATTCTCTCATTATCATTTCACATGTAAATATAGCTGAAATCACAGCACTGCTGTTGTCCTAAACTTTTGTGTATGCAACTTTTGTAAGAAGACATCTGGATTTTAGGATTGCAAAGCAGCAGATTGGAAGTGACTGCAAACATTCTTAATGGATTGCATTGTTTGACAATAGTAACTGAAAAATGTGTAAATGAGAACAGTTTTAATGGAATTTTGGCTGTATTAAAAGGAAATAAATGTAAAGGGCTGATATGATGTGATGACTTCATGAATATACTAACTGGTCTATTACATCATCTAGCAACTTTCTAGGCAGGCTTTAGCTACTTTTCATTGAAGGCATTTGGCAATGCTGATTATAAAAGACAACAGAGCACACAATGTCATAGCATTTTAGTCATATTCTGCCTTCAAGTGCACCTAAGAATTTCGTACCTCTGAGTTCATCAAGTCAAGTCACATTGATTTATATAGTGCTTTATACAATGCAGACTGTTTCAAAGCAACTCCAAGAAGAAAATAACAGTATTTATGTTGCAAAGTTCTCCAATTACTATCCATTTAATTACTACTATGCCACACATTCAGTGGTAAACATAACAATAAAACTGTGAACAATAAAGCTGAATAACAATATGTATTCAAAATGAAAAAAAATGTATGTTACACATGTATTCTTGGTATCAGGTTCGACTGTGATTGATTAACTTTTTTAAATTTTTTTGACTAAACTTTTCTATACATATCACACCCTTAAAATTATTGAACTTCAGCATGTAAAATTAAAATAACTTAAAATCATTCATTCCAATTCACCACAGACTTCACTCTTGAAATAACAGTGGATATGATGCTTCCGATGTCGTAGCTTGTGTCTCATCTAGAATTACCACATTTCTCAAATGTAAATACGACTTTGTTTGATATTTCCTGTCCTCGAAACTCAGAATTGCTCTAGCTCATCCATATGCCATTTTTGTAGTCCAGATGAATTTGTAGGCCATTACATGGCTTTGGCTTTGGCAAAGTTATCAAAAAAATTATACCTTCGGTCTGTTCGTCACACAAAGCCACCCTATGGCTTCAGAAGTTCTGTGTGTGTGTGTGTGTGTGTGTGTGTGTGTGTGTGTGTGTGTGTGTGTGTGTGTGTGTGTGTGTGTGTGTGTTTGTGTTTTGTTTTTTTGTTTTTTTAGGGTTTAGAATAACATCTAGCTTCAGCGTCAGTTTTGGCAGGTCACATTAGTCAAGCTCACATCAGCTCAGCAGGGAGTTCTTGCCCAGAACAGAACCGTACCGCCAGTCCAAACTATATACTAATTGACGTCATCTTTGACGATAGTGGTCCTGATAGAACTGAGATTTTAAATGATGACAACATTTTCATTTCGGAGTGAACCATCTCTTTAACAACAGAAACACTGTTCATATTGTCATGGGGTTTCATTCAGTAGATCTGCTGAGCTTTGGCCCAGAGCAAGGCAGGCCCATGCACTCATCTACAGACCAAGTACTAACCTGTTAAAGTAAGCACTGTAGGTTTCTAATTTCTCATGAAGAATGTGTTCACCAGCAGACAGAGACACACAAACACACACACACTTGCTCACTTTCTTAAAATGTAGCTCATTCAATAGCCGCTAGCACAAATGATCTCATTTCCTCTTGTTATCTGAGCTGAAAGTACTAAGAACATATTTGTTTATGAGATCAGTGTGAAGGGCTTAAAGGAACCTAATTTAGTTAGAATTGTTAGAATTCAGTTATTTTATTTTTATTTTTTTGTCCACATTAGCACTAGAAGCCATTTGGTAATTATAGTTTTGCTTTGTTTTGTCTTCATTTCTAAATCTTTCCTAGAGGGCTATGATTTCAGTCCTGGGAAATGTGTGCTTGCCACCACAGTAAAAGACAACACATTTTTAACTTGCACCAAGCTCTATCTGAGTGACTAGCCTCAATGTCAACCGAAACACTGTTTCTTTTTATCTGTATTCATATTGGTTTCATGATTTGGGAAACATTTATAAATTTTCAACACAAGTTTTGATTTATCGACTATGGCAATATCAAGTCTTATAACCAGTAAGTACAAAAAAAAACAAAAACAAAAAAAAAACCCTTCTGCTTGGATATATGTTGAGTACTTTTACAAATATCATAAATTTTCATAGTTTTGTAGAAGTCATAACATTTCAAGTGTGAACCTGAACTAACCTTGCCATATCACGAAAGGATTTCTTTAAGAGAAAACAAAATGGCAAAATATTTTTTTATATATTTTAGGACTATTTTAACACAAAACTGCTTTATTATTTTAACATAAAACTGTTTTTTTATTATTAATAATATTATTAAATGTACATGTAATTCATGAAATTATGTGAAGCCTAATTGGTAATGCATGGTGCTAGCAACAGAAAATTGTGGGGTTGATTCCCTTAAAATGCACACATTAATTCAATAGTCTCGTAAGTTGCTTTGGAAAATTAAAAAAATCCTAGCAAATGTGTAAATATAAATCATATAAAATATAATTAAAAAAAAAAAAAAATTTACAAAGAAAAATGTCTTTTACACTTAATCATCATCTTATATAATGCTGATAATATTAAAAAGAAAGTCACTGGAAACATTTGAATCTCACAGTTTTAAGTTTGGCTCGTGGTGTTCTCAAATTGACCTGCACTTCATGTTCAGTGTTTATGTTGGAAAGGAAAGGAAACTTTTATAATTGAAAGTCTTGGGTTATGTTTTATGGTGACTTCCTACAATGTCTCCTACAGGCTGTACAATGACCTACAGCTATAACTCCTTTATCACATCTCAACATTCCTCCAGAAAACACTACTCTATCTGTTGACATTACATAAATATATTTCCATATACAGCAGAGACTCTGAACATGAAATATAACATTCCGCCTTTGTCTCTTCCGTATTCCCTTGAAGGCTTTTGCTAGGTGTGTGAGATTTATGGCCTACTCTAATAGATGTGGAAAATGTATTATTTTTCCTTAGAGCAAAAAACATATGAGGACTTAATCTATGCCGCCCCCCCCCCCCCCCTAAAAAAAGAGAGAGAGAGAGAGAGAGAGAGAGAGAGAAACTTTGGGCGTGTTTCTCTCTCTGATTTCTGGAGGAAGACAACATAAATCAAGGAAAGGCCAAATCCGCTGGGTCTCTGGCAGTGAAACGCAAAACCAGCCAGGGTTAATGGAAGTGCAAGTGAAGATTTATTTTAATTGCTCCATTGTAATTTTTGGGGGGACTTTAAACAAAACGTCCTCCTTGTTGAAGTGAAGCACTAAGTTATTCCACATATGTATGGAAACTGTAAGGTGTCACCTAACTTTTTAGCCCATTGCATGGACGGAATGAAGCAGAGATACGCAGATGATTAAAGACACAAGTCTGAGCCAACAGGATGGATTCTGGAGGGAGAGGAAGAAGGTCACAATTTTATAGGTATTAGATTTTAGGCTTGTAAATCTTTTTCTGATCACAAAATACCTGTCAGTAATGACAAATGCTGTTTTGTTTGTTCTTTATTTTGTATTTAAATAAAATATGGATATAGAGAATTTTTTTTAGAAAAGGCAAATCAAGTAAAACAATGTATCAATTAATCAATCAATAAATAATATAGCTGCAAGCAGTGATTACCAGGGTTCAAGCACTTTAGGCATTTAAGCACATAAGTGAAAAGATATTGTGTTAACATGGCTGTAACCACCTAAATCAATGATTTAGGCAAATCCAGGTAATTTACCAGAAATATGATGATTTTTAACATTTATGACTCTTATAGCGCCACCTATTGTCGAATGTCGTTGCATGCTTGTTTAGAATCATCTGTCGCGTATGCTCACCTAGTTTCAAAGTTTTGACCTTTTGTTTAGGATTTATAGGCTTTGGGGTATGATTAGCCACGGCCCTTTAAAAGTGATTCATGTTGTAACTTACCAAAGTGTAAAGTTGTTTTTTGTTGTTGTTGATAATTCAAGAGGGTCCAGGGAATTGTACTGCTGTTTTTTTGTTGAGATACACTAAAAACCTAGGACTAGTTTGCGAAAAAGCTCAGATGTATTTGGGCAATCATGTCGCACATGAAAAATCTATGAGCAAAATTGTTGTAAGAATATTTATTGTTAATTTATGGTTTGATACAACATCAGGGTGAATAAATAACGAAAGGACACTTTAGCGTCTGTGTTTAATATTATATAATATTATATAATTATATATATATAAATAATATAATATAATATAATATAATATATATAATTCTCACACTCTCAGAAAAAAGGTAGAAAGGCTGCCACTGGTATGTTACTCTTTCAAAAATTACACCTTACCATACCTTATTTACCCTTAAAGGGTGCATATTAGTACCTTAAAGGGACAAATTATTACTGAATGTGTACAAATAAGTACCTAAATGATACATATAAGTACCTCTTAATAGGGCAACATCCTAGTGACAGCTTTTGTATCTTTTTTTTTTTTTTTTTTTTTTTTTTTGAGAACGCATGAAAAATCATTGCATTAACAATGTTTAAATATTTAAATGAAAAACAATTTAAAAAATAATAAAAAATTATTTTTTTAAATAGTTACTTAGAACTTGTGCTTTATTTCATCACTGCAAAAAAAAGCCCATTAACTAGCATTGTTAGTTAGCTGTAAAATTACTATTTGAATGTTTTAAGTGTATAAATACTGTTTAGAGCCAGTGTATTAAAATATAATAATATATAATGCTGTAATATAATGGATAAAGTGATATGTTTTCATAATTTAAAATAGTGGTATTCTGTAGGTACATGGTAACATGTCAGAGAAATCACATATCAGCACTAGTTAAATTCTAACCCTAGAGCATCATTTCAGTCAATTTCACATACAAGGATTTATTAGGACCTCAGGAGGTTTGGGAATGAGTGTGTGTGTTGCCTTCAGGAGCAGCTCGAGGGGCAGGTCTCTAGTTGCCTGTGTGTGTGCCGCCCTTCATATAAATGCAGATAATAAAACCATGCAGCAGCTTTGCTCAAGACACAGATAATGGTGCCTCCCAGTGGAAAAATATGGCAAAGGTTCTGAAATACAGAAGATAGATGAAACTAGCATGCCATCAGTCATTTTACTCTAGACACAACAAAGGCTAAATCAAGTTATTCAGTACCTCTTTGTCTCATTTGAACTCAAAAATACATAGACTTGTGTTATATAATCAATAAAAAATATTTCCATCAATTTTAGACCGTACTTTCAGGCATTTCAACTTTATTAATGAAATAAATAAATTATATTATTTTAATTAAATGAAATACAACTTTTGCAAAATGACAAGAAAATGTACATGATGCCCACCAGTTTAGAAATACAGAATAAAGAAAATATTAGGGATTTCTCATTAAGGTATTGGAAGTTAGCTTACACGTGGTTACATTTCTGATTATTTTGATATTTTTTAAAACATCTTTTATTTTTATTTTTTTTATTATACACATTTATTGTAATTTTACTTCACAGTAGGTTGTGAAGTTTTTTAAATGAGAAAAAAAATAAACATAACAGAATCACTTCCATGTTTAAACCTGTGTAGAATGTGAAGAAACATAAAGTAATAATAATAATAATATTTCAGATCTGTAAAATTCTTAATAAAATGTCAACATCTAGTAAAATAGACATAAACAAAACCTAATTTTAAAAAATTATAATAAATTGGTAACACTTTAGTATAGGGAACTATTCTTACTATGAACTAGTTGCTTATTAGCATGCCTATTATTAACATATAGGCTGTTTATTAAAGCACACATTCTGCATGACCTTAATCTACATCCTTTAGTACCTAAACTTAACTACCTTACTATTAATAAGAAGCAATTTAGAAGTTTATTAAGGCAAAAGTCGTAGTTAATGGCTGGTTAATAGCGAGAATTGGACCTTAAAATAAAGTGTGTCCAAAAAATTAAATAATACAACCTAAGGAATATGATTGTCTTTAAAGTGATTTAACTACATAATCCAGTTTATTAAGACAATTATAATGGGAAAAAGCAATGTTTTGTGAAGAGACATGCATAATACTGTGAAGCTCATCAGCACTTTGTATTTTGAGTAGCTATAGCTCTTCCTAAGCACACAGCTGTGAAGGGGCTATTTTTATAACCTCAAAGCATGCTGGGATATCTTGACACTCTGCATCAGCACGTGTTTCCCTGGGCTGAGAGGGAGCTGATGATATTATTACTTATTATTGAAATAACCTACTGCCACCTGTCTCCCAGCACACCGCTGCCAAAGTACATACCTATAAAACGCCTCTCCTCACCAACCATCACATTAAAAAGTCACTTTAGGTACATGTGACCCTGGGCCACAAAACCAGTCTTAAGTTGCACAGGTTTATTTGTAGCAATAGCCAACCATTGTATGGATCAAAATTATCAATTTTTCTTTTATGCCAAAAATCATTAGAATATTAAATAAAGATCATGTTCCATGAAGATATTTTGAACATTTAATATAACTGTCATAATTATTCAACCCCTATATTCAACATTGCTGTTTTTAAATCCATTACTAGGATACCAAATTGGGTAACACTTTATTTTACAGTGCCCTTGTTACATGTTACACAGTACTTGATATTATGAAAACAATAAATCATGCATAATTACATGCAAGTGACCCTAATCTATAGAAAGTACATGTAGATTATTATTAAATGTTTAACGGCACTGCAACAATGACACCTTAAAATAAAGTGTAAACCCAAATTTTGTCAAAACACAATTTAGTCTTTGGAAACTCTATAATTACACCTAATTAACTTGTGTACTTAAGTTGTTACACATACATAAATTTAGCCCATTCCAAAGTCAACAAAATGACAAAGATAAAAGCAATCACAAAAGCTAGAGAAGTTGTTTCATTATATTAAAAAGTCTGTGGCTACAAGGACATTTTCATGACACTACAACTTCCTAGAGACACAGCTGGCAACATCATTTATAAGTTTACAATGTATTGTACCACAAAAAAGCTTTCCAAAGCTAGGAAGAAAAAGCCCAAGTTCATCAAGGGGAATAAGATGTTTCAATCAGAGCAACTGAGAAATATCTTGACAAACTGCCAAAGACTTACAAGACGAACTGATGAAAGGAAGAAAAAAAAAACATTTCAATGCAGACTGTAAGAAGAACAATAAACAAGCATGGTCCACATGTCCAGAAACCTCACTGAACACCACTCTTGACCTAGAAGAACATAAAAGGCTGACTTAAATAAGCTAGAATTAATTTGGATAGACCTGTGGACAGTGGTGTTTAGATTTGTAAAGAGTGTGGTGGGTTATTCCGCCCAGTGGCGTGCACAGACCTCCGGAGGGGCAGGGGCTAAGAGATGTTGCTAGGGCACAATTGCAGTTTTAGTGTCGGCAATTAAGTCCTAGAATGTTCTGAAGTAGCCTGTCTCATTAAAAATCTTTGATGCAATTTGAAAAGAGTAGCAGCAACATGGAAACCAAAGATCATCAGTGATCTGGAAGCTTTTACACACTACTGTACAAGCTTCTAAAGTACACACTTACAGACAATATTTATTGGATGTTATAAAGAGTAGAGCTACACTAAAAGAAAATGGTGTAGGATTTAGAACACATTGAATTAAACATGAAAGTTTGATGTAGAAAGACTGAAATAGCATATATTTATATCTTATAACTATCTTGCAGAAATAATGATGTCATTTTTATACTGTAGCAGAATATACATATTTATATCACTCTCTGAGTGGCCTGCCACACTAATCAAAAACTAATCCCTATATATTTTGGATAAAAGTGTCTGCCAGCTCCATATTTACTTCAGGAAACACGAGCCAGCAGTTGTGGCTGCCTTCTCTACGATACACCCCATCGTGCCGCACCTTCTAAGAAAACACAGTGTCAGGCAAATCGCATCTGCATGTTTGGAGAGAAACTGGTGCCAGAGCACTTCAGCAGAGCCGCTGATCCACCACCTCATCCATCAGAGCTGCAGAAAGGCCTGGCCAGAGGCTGACCAGAGCGGCACGCCAGGCCACCTGCCCCTGCCTAAAACACTTCTGACACTGTAAAGTCAAGATATTAGTCCAAGCGTAAACCTCATTCATCATCTCCAAAGCAACGAACGCCGTGAATGAAAGTGCTCACGGACAGCACCACAGCCTTGGCCTTCAAGTCTGTGTTAAGCGCCGCGGATGACTTCACAATGAACAAAGAGTGCTCTCTCTCTCTCAGCATCGACACACTTGCACCTTTCCTCTTGCTCTGTGATGTCATGTATTATTGCAGCTCTTTAAAGCAGGGTATTTCAAAGAGCACAAAGAAGCTCCGTTCCACCACTGGGCAGCTTCCAGCAAGAGTAGGCTATAAGCTGGGACTGATTGCTTCCAGTTCCATACCACATTGTGAAAAATGATTGCCATTTTAATGGAAAAAGACTGCAGAAATGTGAAGATAAAAATTGGTTAATGGCAAGTTCTCTTACTCGATAGCCTACAGTGTAAAATGTCTAATGGGGCATTTATATAATTTTACATTAAAATACTGCTAAACCAACTGTATAAGTTTTTTTTCCTTGATATGTCAGTTTTAAAATCATTCTGGTAGTACACTGATTCTAATGAGGGAAATAGCCTCTGTTTCTTTCCCACGCTCCCCCACAAATGTTTGTTTTGAGAGTATGTAAGTTTGGTGAGCAGGTACGAAATTTCGCGAAAAGAGAGGATTACTTTAAGCCAACAACAAATGAACGTGTACAGCTATCCACTGTACAACAGTGTTCTATTTACTACAGCGAATTCCACTCACTTAACTGTAGGGGGCTACAAAGTCACACAAAAAATCACAAACCGTTGCTTTAAAGGTGCTGTATGTAGGATGGACCTACTTGACCGAGTGGTTGAACTAGGTATTGCAGTCTAAATTCAAAATATTGTTGAGGGTTTTTTTCACCCAGATCCTCCTCCTCAGACTTGATGCACACACAGGTTGCAAGATTGACGACACCAACAAGAACGAGCGCACTTGACGATGAATGAAATGAAATACGCTGTGTTTTCTGCCAACTGGCAACCCGGGATGCTGAAATTAAAATTGGGTAAACTGGAGGTGGGCGGGTTTCACCAACCAAAACAGAGACCGACATTCTGGCCCAGAATGCACATTTTCAAAGAAGAATAACTGATGTAGAGATATTGGAAGTAAATCATCGTATAAATTATAAACCAAACTAGGCTAACACATTCCTACGATTCCCCATGTGACAATTAATGTGATTGTGTTTCATTTAAATAATTTGTTTCTTGTCTAAGTTTCACCTTTGTTATTACAGTACAAAATATTAGCATTATGTAAGTTAACGTAATATACCGTTTTGACCATAAATTTAAGTTTAGTCCTGTAAAACTTAAAACATTGCTACCATTTTTATTACTGCAAATTTGATGGATTTTTTACAACCCATCATGCAAAGTGTGAAAGTGGCTTTAGACGCATGGCACCGATATGACAGTGGAGCATACAGCGGCTGTGGTCAGGTCTAGAGGATGTAAGATTAAAGGGCAGGACCAAGCAGCACAGCATTGTTGTGATTTAATAGCTCTGAATATGAGCCCTTTTTGAAGTGGAGATCTTTAAGAGCACAGACAGAGGCCCCTGGCAGACAAGCAGGCCTCTGAGCATGTAATTACGGGCAAGGGGCAGGGCAGGGACCTGGTGGCGCGGGGCTTTGAAGAGCGGTGAGGTCGCCAAAGGTGAGTCCCGGGTCTGACAGGAGCGAGAAACACACAGAGATGCAATTCATCGGACCTTCCTCAAAAATCAACTCTCTGGTTGAGGTCAGCTATCAAATCCTGTAGATGCAATCAAATCAATATACATTTTTAATAAACATGCTGCTGGTATTATTGTGCACAGTTTATCAGTACGTAAAATTCTAAACAAATGAATAAATACATGTTTGGCAAAATCATTGCAACATTAAAATACTTGCACTGACTCCAATACAATATGTATGTTGCACACAATTTTTTGCAATCCAGTCAGTTCTCTTCAGATAAAATCAAGTCCTATACGTTCAACTGTTCATCAGTTTAGTGTCAGTAAGATTTTTTTTTTTTCTTTTTTAAGAAATGTATACTTTTATTCTGCAAGGATGCATTATTTTCATTAAAAGTGAAAGTAAAGACATTTGTAATGTTACACAAGATTTCTATTTCAAATAGATGCTGTTCTTCTGAACGAAGAATCATGAGAAAAAAAGTGACTCTGGCTGTGCATTACAATTATATTACTTTGTAGGTGAAGTGTTTATGTTTATTGATTTAACAGATGCTTATTTGAGTATGACTTAGAAGTTATTTACAATGACTTGTATATTATTATTAATAATAATAAATATAATTGAACATTGGCGTACTTCATTTTATTGTTACGATGGGTGTTCTGTAAAAGCATTAAGTCAGTTGAGTGCTGTATATAGGTATAGCATTTATTTAGCTGTTTTACACTGACTATAACATACAAATATAAAAAAAAAATATATTCAGTACAGTGATTTTACTGTAGAGGTTTCAGTCCATTTCAGTTTCCAATCCACCACATCTACAAATGCACATAACAAGGTTAGAGAAATCTGATTAGAGCGGAGTTTGAAATTAGCCATGTATGTTATCAAATCAAACAACAGGATACATAATCAGAGAGGGGAGGGGCACGGCTCCTTTATCTAATCAGAAGGCATCTGTGCCAGTGCCAGTGAGATCCCTTCTATAGGCTAATGTGCTGCATTTCCTCTAATTCACTTTCTTTTATTTATATGCTTTGTTTTATGTGTAATACCTGATCATGAATAAAAATGACATAATTTCATTTCGTGTTGTTATTGAACTTGATTCAGCTTCATTTTTTGCAGGGTGATAAATTGGGAGGAGACCACTGGGTGAAAATGCTGAGGGGAGATTGTATGTGCAAGAGAAAAGAGACGTGTGCTGCATTCGGCTGGGTTTCTCCAATTCAGGCAAACGAGAACATTGTTAAGAAAGAGAGCATTGCTGTCCCCAGAGCCTGAGTAACCTGAACCCCACTGAAAAAGTTTAGCTGCACCATCAAAAACCACAGCGAGCTCTTCTATTAAAGTCATAAATACCAAAACTAGAAGGACATAACAGCCCTCTTGTTTCCTAAACCTTCTTTTACATGAATGATGAGTCTCTTATATGCTAAGAGTAAGAAAACTTGACCTTTGTGTGACATCAGAGCCGGTCTAAGCCTCAGACGACACATTCAGAGAGAGTTTACTTAAAATCTAAAATACATTATATGGACAAAAGTATTTGGACACCTGACATTACACTAACTGGGACTTATAGGCATTATTATGGAGTTGGTCCCTACTTTGCAGCTACAACAGCTTCCACTCTTCTGGGAAGACTTTCCACAAGATTTGGAAGTGTTTCTGTTGGAATTTTTGCCCATTCATCTAGTAGAGAAATTGTGAGGTCAGGCACTGATGCTGGACGAGAAGGCCTCTCTGTTCCAGTTCATTCCAAGGCAGTTCGATGGGTTTGAGGTCAGGGATCTGTGTGGGTCAGTCAATTTCATCCAACCATGTCTTTATGGAACTTGCTTTGTGCACCGGGGCACAGTCATCCTGGAATAGAAAAGGGCCTTCACTAAATTGTTCCCACAAAGTTGGAGGCATAGCATTGTCAAAAATGTCTTGGCATGCTAAAGCAGTAAGATTTCCCTTCACTGAAAGTACGGGGTCTAAGCACAACCCTGGAAAAACAGCTTCATATCATTATTTCTTCTCCACCAAACTTCCAGCTGGCACAATGCAGTCAGTCAGGTAACGTTCTCATGGGCCTCGTTTACACTGTCAGTTAAATGTGACCCAATACCGATATTTGCTCATATGTGACACGATCGGATGTGTTCTTTGACTGTGTAAACAGGAAAAAAATGCATGCACTCAGATATTTTAAGATCTGTTTCAGGCCTTATTCATATGTTGAAATAAATCAGATATATATCAGATATGTGCCAATGCAGATTGGTAAACAGGCAGATTTGAGTAGAAATTGGGCTGGTTTTGTTCTGAAAACCTGGCAACCCTCCAGGGCGGTAAATGACAACAGCACAGGAAACATGGAGGACGTATTGCAAGTGTAAACACATGAACTAAATATGGGTCACAATTGAAAGAAAATGTAAACATATGGTCAAAAAAATATATAGGGGCAACAAATCAGAATTGGGCATCAAGACCTGCTGCCTAAATGAGGCTATGGTATCTGTTAAACCCTGATTCACTCATCAAACTGCCACAAAGAGAAGCGTAGTTCTCCACTCCACAGAACAGGTTTCCATTGCTCCAGAGTTCATTGTCAGCGTGCTTTACTCCACTCCATCCAAAGCCTGCCATTCTACTTGGTGATGTGAGACTTTCATGCAGCTGCTCAGCCATGAAAACCATGGCCATGGCAATGGAAGCCATAATGCACCATGCACCTTAGCAATCATTGACCCCACTCTGTGACTTTATGTGGTTGTCCGTTTCATGGCTGAGTTGCAGACTGCATTGCTAGGTGATTGATTTTATACACCTGTAGCAATGTGTCTGATTGAAACGCCTCAGTTCAATAACCCAATAATCCTGTCCATATAGTGTATATTGCATTAAAAAAAAAAAAATTACAAATATCTAGAATGGGGTGAAATTTGTACTTTAAATCTGGCTGGCACTACACACTTTTCACAAGTTCACAAATGTTTCTCAACCAGGGGGCTGGGACCCACTAGGTGCCTTTTAGTAGGACTAAAAAAGGGTAAAATCAAGATATAAGGTGACATAATTTCATTAAGTACCAGGGTTCTCGTGATCTTGGAAAACCTGGATATATAATGAATTTTTAAAAGTGTGATTTCTAGACCTGAATAGACATTAATGGACATTTTTTATAATGGATAAAATTTTTACTTGTAATGTCAAGCTCTAAAATATGTTATCAGGTAGAAATTGTAAAAAAAAAAAGAAAAAAAAAGAAACTGTAATTATGCATCTATGCACTCATGTAAATTCATTGGTAAAAATAGTATAAATCCCGAAATATTGTCTAACCAAGGGGAGCCTTTGAGTAAAAAAGGCTGAAAATCACTGGATTAGACAGACCCTTTCTGGTGGTTCTTGCATAAAAAATAACCCATTCGATAAACTGAATTATAAGTAAAAATAGTTAAATCTAAGTAAAAACATAATTTTGTGTTGTTAGCTTAGCAACAAGCTAAGGTCTAACTTGTTTTACTTTGGCATTATCCAGAGTCAATTTTCTAGAGAAAATTCAGGAGACAGAGGCAGGAGTCTTGTTTCTTACTGCTCTATAGGTGAAACAGTTGAGATATTAAAGAAATCGCATTTGTGATTTTTGTCTTGTATGTATCAAGGCAATGACAGAGAGAGAGAGAGCATTTGGCAGCGCCATCTGCCAAGTCGGGGCAAAATTTGGGCACTCTGCTAGGGTTAACATGCAACCATTTTATTTTGGGTCTAGTTAATGGCCCAGAATTTTAAATTGAGATGTTTAACAGGGTCATATCCCACTGGCTGACAACACTGAAGTTTATGACTCACTTAGTTATTGGGTCACCCTACTTACACTTGGGTCAGAATGTGAATGCCATTAAATAGCAGACGAAATGTCACAGTCTGTTTTGGTACAATGAGCTTTCTGGCAGCCGATCATAGGACATCTTGTGTTCCTGATGGGTAATAAAAATAATAAATAATTAGGCATTAAAAACATGTACAGCTCCAAATCTCTCAAACATTTATACACCCACTCTGCTGTTTACGTCTTTATGCTTGACCAAAGCCAGACTGCTGTCTGCCCACATACTGGCTATTAATTGCTATACCAAATATAGCATTTGTTTCTTAAAAGATCCCTGCAAGCTTAACTCGCATAGGGGAATTTCTAAGCTTACTGTGCTAAAAGGATCATGTGGAGTCTTATTGTTTACATGACTGTCTCTTTGCTTGTCATAACCTACTTAAATTATGATTCATAATCCCAGAAGAAAGAGACTAATGTGCATGGGTCAAAATGTAAAAGTCAAGTAAAATGCCAAATATTGGCCGATATTTATCGGCCTAGTCGATATATCAGTTTATCATTATCATATTTCCGCTCACACACTTCACTGTCAGGGCACCTGCATGGGCTGGGAATGCCACAGATCGCATTTCATGTCAAACATTAGCTTGTTGATCAGCTGATTCATTGCGCAGAGGAGGAACATAATGTAAAAAGATAACATAGCAATGTAATGGATAGAAGGCTTGCTCATTTGTGTGGGTTCACAATAGCCTAAAGCATTATCATTCCAATCTTAATCCCTACTCCTCTCCACAGCCTCAGTCACCAGTGTCTTATTACTGCTCCACTGGCATGGCTTCTGTGTGTGTGTGTGTGTGTGTGTGTGTGTGTGTGTGTGTGTGTGTGTGTGTGTGTGTGTCTGGCCTTCTTACCACACAGACCCAACATCTTACACTGCCCTCTGTAGCAGCAACAATACACGCTCATATTTAGCCCACTACACAATCACATTCCGAACATGTCAAAAGTTGAAACACACTAAGGCCAAATAGTGCTCAGGTATCACCGAGCTAATTTTAGCCCAGCTCAGCACACAGAAAAAAAAATAAATAAATAAAATTCTTTAACAAGGGCCATAAATCTGAGCAGTAACTCAAGGTTTTTTTCCACTGAGGATGAAAGACTTATTAAAGACTCAGACAAGCCATGGCCAAGTAGACGGATAGAAACGGACGAAGACAAACACCAAGGGTGAAATGTGTGTTTGCGTTACGCTCCTCCAAGGCAACGAAAACAACAAATACACACTGGCTGCTCTCAACCCCCACATCTCACAACATTAATAACTTAACCGCAATTTTCCTACAGAATGGATCTCTCACGTATTAATAACGAACTACCTCACGAGGTGGATATAAACTCCACCAGCGGGAACCTGCAGAGAGGGACTTTTCCAGTTGCACGGGACGGTAATATGATACCAGCCTCTTTTCCTTCAGCAGTGAAGAGTGTCCCATGTGAGAAACACATCAGAGGAGCCGTAGAAAGAGAGAGAAACTCATCCGAGCCCTCAGGCCTCTCGTCTCCCTTATGCTAAACCGCAGCCATGCGCTCTCCTCTGAAGCTCAGTCTGTTGCTCTAACCGCTCTTCCAGCACCCACAGGCTGACCACCAGGTCATCTGGACTCTGACACAAACATGCAGATGTGGCGCTTTTTGTGTAACTATTTTGCAGAGCCTCAAAATACCACTGTGCTGAACTCTTTTCTGCCCTCTGTGACACAAAGGCTTGTCACGAAGTCCTGTTTTCCGATCTTTTAGAAAAATGTTGTCTTCATTACACAGCCTGGTCATTACTACTATTAGAATTATTAGAACAATGTTCTTTAACCTTGACTATATTTATAGAGTGATAAATACTTGCTTTGCAAGTTTAATGTTGACTTGAAGTTTTGCATATAGGTGAGCCAAGAAAGAACTGTCTAAACTAGCCAAACAATACATTCTTTAGAAAACTTAATAGCTGAGTTAAAATCGAAATATTAAGTGCTGCTTAATGTTATTGCTTCTTTCACCAGAAAGTTATTAAATATATAGAGATTATTTTAAATATTACCAAACCCTAGCAGATAGTGAGTTTTCTGATGCAAATGACCTTGTATTGAACAGTGTTGGGGTAACCAGTTATGTAATCAGATTACTTTTTCAAGTAACTTGTACAGTAATGCCTTACTTTTACATTTACAAGAAAACATACAAGTTACTTTTTCGAATAAGTAACGCAAGCTACTTTGTTTTCCCATTTATTCACTGACATCTCTCCTGTTGAGAGAAATCGGGAGCGAGCTGCTTATTAATTTCACTTTTGGTGAGTGAAAATTTGCCCAAAATATATCTTTTTTTTGGGGGGGGGGGTTGTTAATTACAAATTAATAAGCAAGCCCAGCTCAGGTGACAAAAAGCAATGCATGTACTTTTTTTTATGAAGTAACGCAAAACTTTTAAAAGTAACTTTCCCCAGCACTAGGCTATTAGGATTTAAAGGACAGTACCTAGAGTTTCTTCGTGGATTACATGGTTGCTTTGACTAAAATTAAACAGAATGAATCCTTAATTTGCAAATAAAGATAAAAATTAATTTGCATGAAATATGATCAACTATTTGCAGTCTAAAACGGTTTAAACAAATAATTGTCATGTTAATATGATGACGAGGAGTGTTGTTATTGAAGTATAGGGTGCAGGCTTGAAAGCAGAGCTGTAGGAGTATCTATCCAAGAGCCACAAACTCAGGCTTTTCTAGTTTTCCTTATAGAGGCAATGGCTTTGTTGTCTCCTTTGAGAGCTTTCAGGCGAGCTTTCATCCAATTTTATAGTTGAACAAAGCCTGCAGAGCTTTGTTCAAAATCTCAAAGCAGCTACACAGCTCTGGAGAGCCACATAAAATATGAGTGGAAAAATGAAAACCGCAGTACAACAGAAAAGCAGACACAAACATAAAGACTTTTTATATTATGCAAATGCCTTTGAATCCTAGATTGAATTTGCCTATTGGAACGTGAATTTCTTGGCGTGCAAACGCTTTTATAGTTTTAAACATTCATATTTATGATTGCTGTGAATAATTCTTTGTAGAATCAATAGCCTTCTTGGAAACATGGAAAAACATGCCAATGACTTCAAAATAAATTCAAATGAATAAATACCAGGCTAAGCAAGGTCATAGGAAACAGATCCGAGACAGGTGAGTGTCAGTAACAAGACATCAATGTTTGCGGTAATTTAAACTAATGCACTGTGCTATTAACCTGAACCTCAAAGTGGTAACAACTTCCTAAGGGTGACATGCTGAAAGGTATCACATACTGTAGTCTCAACCTCAGATGGAACATCAACAAACCTCCACAGTCTGTTCAATAACCATGGGATGCATATTGGACCAAAAAAAAAAAAAAAACACTGGAAAGCGCCTGAGAAAATTGCCAGCCCCAAACATGCTTTCCAACTGCAATGCAAATTCCAAGAGTTTAGGTGCCTGGATACAAAATGATGTTTGAAAGGAAAAATTGTATATTCCACTAAATAATCACATTTGGATGGACAGATATTCGTCATAAATTCTGCACACACTTTCTGCTGATTTGTTAAGCGATTTCCCTGCCCTACCTGTCCATAAAAACAAAACATAAAAGAACTGTGGTTAGTCACCTCTTGTCTGAGTGGGTGACTCTTTGCCAGAATAAGCTGAAAACTGGAGCAGTTCTGCAGCATGGTCCTTCCTTAGAGAAGAAGATGTGTGGCTGTTTTCCATTTCATTGGTTCCCAATAACAGATACGCATCAGAAAGCAGCTGTTTATGCTCCTATTAAAAGACTTGTTACTTCCCCAGCAGTGCTTCAATGACCAGACCCCTCGTCCAGTTTGGGTCAGCTCAGCACCTCCACTTCTGTTTCTGTTCTTCTTCTGACCCGTGGACCAGGGTTGGTCTCAGATAACGGGAACGTTTTTGTAACCTTTAAATGACGTATTAATCACAAAGGGAAAACTGGACATTTTAAGCTTCTTAGAATATTAAAAATGAACGTTCAAATAACTTTATTTTGGATTAAAATAAAGCTAGTAGAATGTTGTATATGTTGTATAATCATGACAAGAAAACTGGACAATTTCAACATTTTAGAAATATTTCAAAACAAAAAAAAAATTGTCAACTCAAATAACTCAAATAAAATATAAAAATTTTTATTTATCATTTTATTACAGTAAGTTGCCAAAGCAACATGTTTTTTGTTTAATTGATTTTGAAGTAAAACCAACCTGGGCTGCGTTTCCCAAAAGCTTTGTAAGCCTAAGAAGTTTGTAAAAACGATCATACGACTGATCTTAATATTATGGTCTGTTTCCCAAAAGCATCGTAACTTAAGTAGCACTTGAAAATCATTGTAGATCTACGAGTGCTCTGGAGTAATCGCAAAGCCATAAGTGCATCATAAGAAGACTTATGCAGGACAATCGGCAGATTACACCTTTAATTTTATTGTTAAATTATTAAGGTGCTTTATTCATGTGATTATAGTTAAATTTGAATTTATAATTGAAATAATTTTAAAAGTGCAGAAAACAAAAAAATACAAATACACTCTATAAATATAAATAAATATTTAATTTAATATAAATAATTAATTTAAATTTAATTTAATTTAAAAATATTATATTATATTATATTATATTATATTATATTATATTCAAGCTGTCTGGAATGCAGCATTAGGTTAACATTTCAATAAACGAGTGTGTTACGAGCCATTCTATAAGGTGACATTTCATCACTTGACAAACGGCTATGTGCAACTGTGTTAAGTGCATTTTTGAGAAATGCACGTGAAACAATAAAGAACATTTGTAAAGTTACTCATAGAAAACGCTCTTAAGCACTAAGATCAATCATTATCAGGTAACCAGGCCCTGGTCTATCAAAAATCTTTAAATTTGTGTGAAAAAGGAATAAAAGGTGTCTGAGTTTTACTGCCTCTAGTGTTCATTTATTTTGGAAACTGCAGTGATGTACTTATTGGTACGTATTTCGCGTAAATCAGGTAGCGTAAAACACAAGTAAAACTAATTTTTTTTTAAAGTAAGTAAAAGTAAATTAATAAATAAATAATCTGATAAAATGACAAAAACATAAACACAAAGAAATAAATTTAAAGTGAAATTAAAGAAAATATAATAATAAAAATCAATTCAAAATATATTTTTAAAAAACTATAATAGTATATCAATGATATTAAAATAATGCTGTGAGGGATTTTTTATATATTATATTATGGTTAAATCTGTGATTAAGGCACAGATATTGCATAAATGTATTCATACAAACTGTATTCACCCAGCTTTCTCTATTATATATGTACTATTCAACCCAGAATATTAGCATGTCTTGATCACAAACCCAACAAGAACACTTGTGCATGATATCACTGTGTGGGGGTCGGACCCCATCCCTTAGTTTGCGGGCGGGGGGTGGGTGTGCAGAAGATTTGCAGTAAATCGCTGACTCTATCTTAAGAAGAAAAAAAAAAACTCAAATACACCATTTAGAAAAACAGGCATTAATATGCTGTTGTGGCACTCTGACATACACAGTGAATGAAACAGGAAGAAGATCCAGAAGCTTAGTGATCAAGCATTTAATGATGGAATTATTTGGCTTAGGTTTAGGTGGATTAGGTGATAAATTAAAAACGGATTGAAGTGCATCTAATGCCGCAAGAAATATTGGAGTTCTTGTTGGGGTTTTACACCACAAAGAAAAGAGAGTTGTAAACTAGAATAAAGACTAAAACAGTTCTTGGTCTGGACACGTGCCAAATATCCATAGGGCATTAACAACCAACTGGTGAACCTCATTAAAAAGTAGAGAAACCTATAACCATTAAAAGCCCATTAAGCAGCATGTAATTTTGTGGAACTAAATAGCAGAGAGTAATCAAAAGCACATGAAACCCAGCTGGGAAACTAAGCAAATTGTTTCGATTAGGGGAGAATCCATCATCAACAACACCAGGCAATTCATTCTCTCTCGCTCGCTTTCAATTTCCTCACTAATGACATGAATTGATGCAGATAACAGGCAACAGTTTGTGACCCAAATATGCATGATAAACTTCAACTTGCATCAACAATTTACATATTAAACTTTTAAGAAATAAAATAGTAAAAATCACTGAATGAATCATTTTTTATGATAACAACTAAATTCTTACAGAACACAGTACTGAAGTACACTGACACTGCACAATTTTTCAGTGGCTAAGCTACTAAATTGACAATGCCCCGACAAAAGAAATGCTGCTTCAGTTGTTACGTTACTATATGGCCTATTGTCTGAAAACATCTTTATAGAAGATCGAGTCCTCTGGATGTGTGCCTTAAGAAACCAAATGAACAGTATAATGAAAGGAATTCAGTCTTTGCTGAAATATTTTAAAGGGCTTATATGATGCGATTTCAATTTTTCCTTTCTCTTTGGAGTGGTACAAGCTCTTGGTCATGGCCTAATGGTTAGAGAGTTTGACTCCTAACCCTAAGTTTATGATTTCGAGTCTTGGGCCGGCAATACCACGACTGAGGTGCCCTTGAGCAATGCACCAAACCCCCAACTATTTCAACAATGTTCCAGAACAGTCCAACCCAAATATTCAGATGTGTGCAGCGCATTTTACGGAGGACAAGGACTGTTTCCTGAACCAGTAACAAGTGGGGCAATTCCAACTTTGCAAGGACAGTCTGGTGCTTCTGACTCACAGCCTGTAAGTACGTTTACATATTTAAAGGATTTGCCACTGATGATTCAAACACAAGTTTTGAGCAGTGTAGAGTAGCACTTGTTGTTTGTTGTTTCTCAGATCACAAATGCAGACATGGTTTTATGTTTACGCAACGCGATACGCAACGCAACACGAAAAAAGACAGTATAAGTCATTATAATCAGTAATTATGTCCCCACTGGATGCAATAAATGCCTCGTTTGTAATGGGTTTTATTGGTTTTCTCTTGTCGTGTCGGGAGACGGCATCACAGTATGATAAGGGGTGTAACATTTCCGTCACACACTTGAGGTATTCAGCCAATCACAAAACACTGGATAGCTGGCCAATCAGAGCACACCTCGCTTTTAGAACGATGAGCCTTGTAAAAATCAATGCATTTCAGAAAGCCAGGGCATAGAGGAGAAACAATAATGTACAGTATGTGGAAAATAATGTGTTTTTTTTAACCTTAAACCGCATAAACACATTTCATTACACCAAATACACAAAATAATGTTCTTTTTAGCAACATCATATGACCCCTTCAAACACATGGGCTGGAACAGTACATGTTGGCCTTTGCTTTACTACTCCTGTGTACAGAACAAATACAATATTGTTTTATTACTGCATGCTGTTTGTATTAATTGTTGTATTAGTTGTTTCTATTGTAACTTTAATTATTATAGTAATATGCAAGTAAACAGGATTCCTATAGTTACAGTATAAGCTGAGGTAGATATAATTAATTACATTTGTATTGCTATTTTATTACATACTATCGATAGAAGGCTGCCTCAGTGTAATAGAATAAAGAAATGCTAATAATTCATCATGAAGAATCGTAATAGAATCGTTTAAGAACAGGAACTGATGAATCCATTACATTTGCAAACCAGGCTTGGAAGTTCATCAACACAGTATTTTCGCAGAAATCTAGTGTTGGAATGGAGAAAAGGCCTATTCATAATCTCTTTGGGATTTGAGGCTTGTAAAGAGAATTGTCAAGCCACAGAAGACAGACATACCTCAGTGTTAAATGTGGCCAGGACCACGTTTAGTATGTGTAAAATGTCATTACACGCGTCAAGAGGCGTATATCTCAACCAGATTCTGTAGCTCAAGATTGTCAAATCTACTATGGAATTTGTGAACAATTTCAAAGTTCCACCTTCATGCACAAACAACTTTTTGCATAGATGCCTTTACAAATGTATTTCTGCCCAACGATGAAAGGACATACCCTCTCTACTTTGTTGATGACAAAAGTGGCCATGAAAACTAGAGATACAAGGGCAGTTGCTTGATCATGATGACCTATTGTCAAAACTCTCCACGCTTCTTGCATGTTAAGACCCATTTTCATATGAGTTGGAATGCTAAACCATTATTTTGTTGATGCCAAACAATCAAATTGTCACCTGTAGCTAATAATCAGGTTTAGATTAAGATTGCATTCTGTTTTGATATGCAACCATGCATATGAATAATTGTGTTGTGCTGAATAAGAGGAAGACGCCTCATTTTTAAAGGCCTGTGGCTCATTTCTCAACGCTGCTGAGATCAAGAGGCTGAGAGCAAATCCACCACCAGCCGTAAAGCACTTCTGTGTGCGAGGTACTGATCCCAAAGCGAATTCCTCTGTTTTCCTCCCAGCAGACTCGTCTTTCTCTGTGGACGTCAAATGACAATGTGACTGCTTAAAGGCCCTTAAAGCACATTGTGAAACCTTCTATGGACTGTAAACATACAGCAAATTTACAGGTATTGTAGCCGAAAGAAACTCATACAAAGCTCTTTCCATCAAAGCAAAGCTTATTGTGATGGTTAAACTCTTGTAACCAGACTTTGAATTATATCATTTATTCAAACATGAAGCGACAAACATGAAACATTATATCTGATGATGCCTTTGAAGGGTAATATAAACATGCAGCTTTGTTAGTGCTCTGCCTAATGTGAAGCATCTGAAGTGACCCTATCGTGACCGTTTCAGTCTGTGGTTTTATAGTGTAAGCGCAAGGGTGCGTGGGTTCCTTCACGGGTGTATTTCTGCCCAGTAGCAAAATTTACAAGAGGACATACCCTCTATTTTGTTTATTAATAAAAGTGGCCCTGAACACAATAAAGCAAGGTGACTGGATTACTTCTACGGATGAGCGCTGTGTTCCATTCAGAATGTAACTGAGAATTGCGGTTTAACTTCTGAATTTTAATTGCATCTTAAAGTTAACATTTGTATAAAATGTATTACCTTTTGGCAGTCCAATCAAATAATAAGTCAAGTGACACTAAAATATATAAATAAATAAATTGTTGGTAACACATTAGTTTAGGGACCAATTCTCACTATTAACTAGCTGCTTATTAGCATGCATTTTACTAGCATATTAAATAGCTGTTAAATACTTATAAACCACAAATTAATGCCTTATTCTACATGACCATATTTTAGATCCCCTAATCCCACCCCGTATTTAAATTGAACAACTATCTTACTAACTATTAATAAGCAGTAATTAAGAGTTTATTGATGCAAAAGTAGTAGTAAATAGTTAGTTAATTGGATCTTAAAGTGTGACCAAAATGTTATAATGTAATATATACTGCAGGCTATTTGAAGGTTGTACTATTTCCAGTGGATGTTTGAAGTATGCGTCTGTGCATGCGTTAATATTTCCCACAACCCCGTATGCTACATAAACTTGCATCTTGACAAAATCATTGTGAGTTGTTTATTTCCAACTTTCCAAGTTAGAAATCTGATTTCAAGTGCCATTCTACTTCATTTTTCCAAATAGGAAAGTAAAAATGTTGACTGGAACACATATTTTCAACAGTACTGTATGTACTTTCCCATTACCAGTAAACTGAGAGTCATGTGTCTTTCACAAGTCACTACTGATCGCTCACTGACCAGCACATTGTTCCTATTGTATTGTATTTTATGGCATTGTTAAACATTCAGCTCTGACTCGGCATTGTGATTTGAACTCTGTAGTTTCACCTCCTCTGGACGCTTCATTTACTGTGGGACAGCACTCACTTCTGACACCTGACACCGGGGGAGTGCGTGGAGCTGACTTTTGAATTCATTCCTGCAGAGGATGTGTAGATCTAAAAACAACAACTCATCTGTTTTAATTAACCTGCTGACTTGACTTTGACTTTGTTTGTTCATTCCAAGGCTGTACCATTGTAACATGAGAATGCATACTAAGGCACTCATTAGTTGAAGAGCTACAGCAGATATAACATCAGCATTCTGCATTCTTACTAAAGATCAAACCCTGCACTCAACAAGCTATGTTTGGCCTAAGACACTCTGGAGCCCTCATTAAAGACACTCATCTCTACAGAGTAGGAGGCCTTAGTGCTCTCAGACCCCATTTGAAGTGAAGGACGTGGAGAGACTGACTGAGTAGAAACAAGAGCATCAGTTCAAATGAGCTAGAGAGAGAGTTATGTCTGAAGAAATATCATTAAAAAAGAAGATAAATAAATCTATAGAAGATGTGTTGTACCAAGTGTAACATAAATGATACCAAATGTATCAAGGAAAAATAATTGATCAAACGGAAATATATTTAGCACTTTACTTAAAGCCTTTATTTATGATGCATTATAAATGTAGTTTTAATGTATTATTTATGCATTGTAATGCACCTTAATATGCATTGATTTTGTGAGTTATAATACCTTATAATACTTATCTATTAATTGTTACACATTTAGAAAGTATAGATGCATTAAAACAAACTTTCAAACATTATAATGCATTTTAACTTTGGTTACTATTATTTATGAAAAATATAATGCATTACAGCATACATTATGAATATCTTTACAATGCATTATACACTGAATAAAATTATAAATGCAACACTTGTTTTTGCCCCCATTTTTCATGAGTTGAACTCAAAGATCTAAGACTTTTTCTATGTAAACAAAAGGCCTATTTCTCTCAAATATTGTTCACAAATCTGTCTAAATCTGTGTTAGTGAGCACTTCTCCTTTGCTGAGTTAATCCATCCACCTCACAGGTGTGGCATATCAAGATGCTGATTAGACAGCATGATTATTGCACAGGTGTGCCTTAGGCTGGCCACAATAAAAGGCCACAATCAACAACCTGATCAACTCTATGCAAAGGAGATGTGTTGCACTGCGTGAGGCAAATGGTGGTCACACCAGATACTGACTACCCGCCCCCCACCCCACCCCGGACTCCCCAATACAGTAAAACTGCACATTTTAGAGTGACCTTTTATTGTGGCCAGCCTAAGGCACACCTGTGCAATAATCATGCTGTCTAATCAGATATGCCACATCTGTGAGGTGGATGGATTATCTCGGCAAAGCAGAAGTGCTCACTAACACAGATTTAGACAGATTTGTGAACAATATTAGAGAGAAATAGGCCTTTTGTGTACATAGAAAAAGTCTTAGATCTCTGAGTTCAGCTCATGAAAAATGGGGGCAAAAACAAAAGTGTTGCGTTTATAATTTTGTTCAGTGTACATAAAAGCACATTATGCACTTATGTAAAGTGTTACTAAAATACATTTTGAAATCTATTCAAAAACATGTGAAATTTCAAAAATTTGGAATCAGTAAGATTTTTCATGTTTTTAAAGATGTTTTTATGCTCTTCAAGGCGGCATTTATTTTATCAAAAATACAGAAAAATCCATAATATCATGAAATATTATTGCAATAAAAAAAGTTTTCTATTTTAATATTCTTTCAAATATAATGTATTCCTGTGATGGCAAAGCTGAATTTTCAGCATCATTACTCCAGTCTTTGGTGTCACATGATCCTTCAGAAATCATTCTAATAAGCTGATTTATTATCAATGTTAGAAAGAGTTTTTTGTTGTTGTCTGTTGTTGTTGTTTTGAATCTTTGGACAGTTAGAGACAATTTACAAATATATATTTAAAAGCAAATTCAACAAAAATAGATGACTCCCTCTTATTTATTTATTTATTTATCTGTTTGTTTGTTTGTTTGTTTGTTTGTTTACCAAAACATAATTTTTTTAACAAAAATAATAATTATTATTTTTATTCATAGATTTTTAGAAAAACATGAGAAGCGTATTCAAGTTTTTCTGTGTATGAGCTGCATTCTCAATGCATTTCTGAAAAACATAGATCCATAGATCCAGACAAAATAAGTGTCACTTCATTAATCCATATACTGTACCTGCTGTACCCTATTGAAAGCGTGAATGAGATTTGAGAGCTATGGCAGATGGCAAGATTATTCAGCATGTCCTTTGTTGAACTGAACCTTCGACTCATACACACGTACATGTCAGTCTGTCACAAAGGCAAACAGAAAGTCATCACATCCATATTTCTTGCACATTGAAACCACTTTTATTACATTTGACATCTTTTTATAGATGTGGGAAATTAGGAATTCAATCAATCAATCAATCAATCCAATGGCAAAAGTTCATCACCAACACAATGACACCTTTGTGCCACATACCTTTTTTTTTTTTTTTTTTTTTTTTTTTTTTTGTCTGGACGTGACTCATTACATAGCTCGTGTTTTGTACATTAAATACAATGAGTGAAACATTATCGGTTCATCTCCTCATCAGAGCGGCAGTCAACTGAAGCTGCTTTCAGCCCAAAGAAATGTACCCACACCCTTAACATAATGCTTTTATAATGGCATACAAGGCTACTGAAAGACTGAGAATCATCCTGCTTCATGTCGGCTTTCATCACTTTATTTTTTCAACAAATGGAGTTGGAGCCCCGAGTTCCTGAAAGGATTACAATAATAGTCCTTATGAAACTGGATCGGATACTTTTGGACGCTGTTGATTTTTCCAGACTATTTTTCCTCTTGCAGTGCTGTTTCAGCTCTTGGATCAGTGCAACTCTTCAGCTCGGTAACCGTCCTCCACCCAGCACTGGTTGGCTAGGAACCTGATCTTGAAAGTTTCTTCCACTATTACTCATTTTCAGCTCTGGCCCCAGCCTTAGGATTAATCTCCAATATCAGCCCAGTGGTGGAGGGTGATGTATTCCTCATACACCTCGAACTTATACATTAGGCTGGCTTCCTCTTAATCCAGAGTGACTCCCAATCCTCCCCTGGAGGGTTTTCACACACAGATGGATTTGATTATGGTGCTACTCAAGTGTGGAGTTACAGTGAGCGCTCGACTGAAGAGAAAAGCCACATGTACAATGAAAATATCCTTAAAGGATTTCGATATCACAGCACCACCAAATGTGCTTCATTAAATGATGCCATGGTCTCATTCTGAATCCACATGGGGGGGGAATCATAACTAAAATCTCTTTGAGATGTTTTGCCTAGACAGCAATGAGAATAAATGGAGACTTTTTGTGCTAGATTATTGTCTTATGGAAAAAAGCCCCTGGTAATCTCACATATATATCTCATCTCATCTAGAGTTTCAGGAAAAAAAAAAAATCACAATGTCTTATGATAAAATTTTCAAAGATACCAGCCTATGAGATTTCTTAAATATATTAATAGTTTTTTCTAGATAGCAATGACATTTTTCTGAGACCAAAAGAAGACTTTGGTAACACTTTATTTTAAAGCCTTTATATATAATGCATTATAAAAGTAGTTTTAATTCATTAATTATGCCACAGTTAATACGTTATAACACTTATCAATTAAGCATTTTTTATTTATATTATTTCAATTATTATTTTATTTGATAATATTTGATCTTGTTTGAAAACAAGATATAATGAATTAGCAGATTATGGAATTATGAATAATTATAATGCATTATATACAAAGGCTTTAAGTAAAGTGTTACCAAGACTTTTGCTTACTTTTGAACAAAACCTCACATGTGGCTCCACTGAAAAAACTCCTTTTGTTTTGTTTTGTTTTGTTTTGTTTTGTTTTATTTGTTTTGTTTTTTGTTTGTTTTGTTGTTGTTGTTTCTTTTGGAACAAAATCTCACATTTGTCTCCTTTAAACTTTGAGATCTCAACAGTTTCTCAAAATGTCCTCAAGTTTTTCAATTTGATATCAATTTGTATAGGGAATGCAAAAACAAATCTCTTTAATACCTTGATCTTTTCTTTTAGACACAAGTGAGAAAAAAAGAGCACATTGAAATGTCTGCTTGAATCTCTATTTCTATGATTTGCCTTCTAAGAAAAAGGCCTATATATATATATATATATATATATATATATATATATATATATATATATATATATATATATATATATTTCTTTTTTTCTTTTTTTTTGTAATTTCTGAAAAGTACAAATTTTTAAGAAAAATTAATAATTCTCTAAGATCTCTGATGTCCTCCCTGTCAATGACGGCTTCATCACATGTAAATTCACCTCATTATGAGTTCATCGCTTCCCTAATTTTGCAAAAGGATGGAGTGTCCCAGTTCACCCATGAGCTCCTCCACACACACACTCACTCCATCACGCTCAGAGTGGGAAACCTGATCGCGGAGGTTTTCCTGCTTTCCCTAAATCTTCACTCCTGCTGTAAAACTGATGTCCCAGAAAGAGAGTGTGGATTGCTCATCAGTTACACTGAGGCTGACGGTACCCAGAGAGAGACAGACTCGCTTGGCCCGGACTTTCTATGCATCAACAAGTTCCCACAAGCCCCCGTGGCCATCTGACACCATAGCTATGGAATAGTTGTGATTCTGAAGTCGTTAGGGAGGCTCCATATTCAACACGACACCCAATACCCCCACAGAGTGCCCCAACAGGCTCCGCATGCTCGCCAGGCAGCACGTGGTATTCTGCACATTGAGTGTGTATATTAGATCACTTGGATCATACTTCACATCATAGCTGACTTGCTGATGTAGCTAAATGTTAATAAAAATCATTCTTATTATGCTACTGAGTGATTTTTCAATGTGGGTTACATTGCAAAAGGTCAAAGTGAAGGATGAGGAGTCAGCTCTACTTCCAGCTTCAGCCTGTCTACAGTCCATTCACTCACCATCTGTTGTACATTTCACACAAAACACGGCTCAAGCCTCTGCAGTTCAATCTGATTGGTTTGCTTTCCCCTAATTTCAGATATAAGGGCGCAGCTTTTTATTTTTTATTGTATTGTTATTATTATTATTATTAGCTTACTTAACAAAGTTGTGTTTACAATATATATTATGTACAGTAAAGGTATGATATGATGAAATAATGAGTGTTTATTGTGAAATATTGTGAAAATGTATTCTAGTTTAAATTTACAGTAAAAGCAATTAGCTGAACTATAAACACTTTATATGTAATTTCAGAATTACTTCTGTATGTCTTGAAGTGTTCTGCCGAGTATTTACAAACAATCTTTAATTTCAAGTGAAATATACTTTAATGACATCTATATTGAAACTTGTACTTTTGTCTTTCAGGCCCAAACTTAGCAAGACAAAAGGCGACAGAGGCAAGGAACCAAACTCCATCAGATGACAGAAATAGAGAAAAATGTGAAAGTTTCATTGAATGAAAAGTTGGGGATTGAAACATTGGGGACATGCTAATCCCGTTCACTGATGTCTGTCTATTTCACATAAATCAGACACTAATCTTATAAGACAGTAATCTCAGATGTGAATAAATACAGGCTTTTATGAAAGACCATGTCTCCCACCTGTCTGATAAGGCTTGATTTATTTCTTACACATGATGGGATCGACTCTTGTTTTGACAGATTCTCCCAGTATCAAAAAACAACCCCTGCTGAAACCCTCCAAAACGCCTAACATTTGTGGATGACTTTCAGTTGTCTTAGTATCACAGAGCACTTGTTAATTAAAACAAGGCCTCTGCAGTCTTGACCTGTGATGGGTATTGAAGGGAGAGGACTCAAATGCGAGGGCAAAATGACAGTCTTTAATCAAACAAAGGAAAGCCACAGGAAAATCCAAATAGGGAGTACAAAAGGTGAAAACCAAGGCAGACCCGCAGGCTGGGTATAAGTAAACACAGGAGACCTCTGTGGCTGGAACCACCAGCAGGCTGGCGAGGCGGAGGCTTGACCGGGCTCAGGGGAGATCCGGGGAACGGCGCTCGCAGAGCGGGGAGGCCGCGGCGTTGGACAGCAGGTAAGGTTCTGTGGGGTGCAAATGGGTGAGCACAGAGACGAACGGGCAGGGATAGCAGATGACTAACCTAACCCCGACTAGACCGGACAGGACAGGACAATACTAATCTCTTGTGCAGACGGCAACAGCTTCATTAGGAGATAACAATCTGACAAAGAGACACGAGAACGAGAGGGTAGAAGTAGCCCAGATAACAAGGCAATATGAGAAGCAGGTGGAGGGGAAATTATCTTAATGAGAAGTGAAGTCAGCTGTGACACAGAAGCGAAGAGCGGGAGAGACAGGAGAGGAGAAACCAGCAGGGGGAGACAGAGAGAGAAAAAGAGAGAGATAGAGACAGGATCATGACAAGACCATGACAGTACCCTCTCCTCAAAGAGCGCCTCCCGGCGCTCCAGCGGGGAAATGCTGGCGAGACCGGAGGAAATCATCAATGAGCGAGGGGTCCAGGATATCCTTAGGGGAGACCCAACTCCTCTCCTCAGGACCATACCCCTCCCAATCGACTAAGTATTGGTGACCACGACCCCGACGCCGCCTATCTATGATCCTGCGGACGGTGTAGACCGGGGAGTCTTCGATACGAACGGCAGAGAAAGAAGTGGGGGGGGGGGAGCGGGAGACCGGTTTAATGCAGGAGACGTGAAACACCGGGTGAACACGACGAAGATTTTGCGGCAACCGGAGTTTGACAGCGACAGGGTTAACGATCTTGATAATGCGGAACGGTCCGATGAAGCGGGGGGCCAGTTTACGGGAGTCAGACTGGAGGGGTAAATTAGATGTAGATAGCCAAACCTTCTGACCCGCGACATAGCGAGGACTTTTGACACGCGATCTATTAGCAGCCACGCACATGCGTCTCTTTGAACGACATAGTGCAGATCTCACCCTCTTCCAGGTTCGCTTACAGCGACTGATAAAGGTCTGAACGGACGGGCAGTAAGAGTCGGTCTCTTGGGATGAAAATAAGGGTGGTTGATAGCCGAGGCAACATTGAAAGGGAGAGATACCAGAGGCCGAGGAAGGGAGGGAATTATGAGCATACTCAGCCCAGGATAGCTGTTCGGCCCAAGACGAGGGATTGCGAAAGGCTAGACTGCGGAGCATGCGGGCAACAATCTGATTGGCTCGCTCGGCCTGGCCATTAGTCTGTGGGTGAAAAACCCGAGGAAAGGCTAGCAGTGGCACCTATGAGACGGCAAAATTCTCTCCAGAACTGCGAGGCGAATTGCGGGCCCCTATCGGACACGACGTCGGTGGGCAAGCCATGAAACTTAAACACATTATCAATCATAATCTGGGCCGTTTCCTTAGCAGAGGGTAGTTTGGTAAGGGGAATGAAGTGCGCCGATTTAGAAAAAGCGGTCGACTACCGTCAGGATGACCGTCTTACCGGCCGAGGGCGGAAGACCGGTGATAAAGTCGAGAGCGATATGGGACCACGGGCGAGAGGGAACAGGTAGCGGCCGGAGGAGACCAGCAGGTGGGGAATTGCCTGCTGTGGGGAAACTGTCTTGAGCTATCTGGAGTGAGGAGGATGGGTGCGGACGTAAAAAGGGTCTTTAGCCGGTCAAATGCCTCCTGCGCAGGACCGGACCAACCGAAACGAGACTTAACCGAAGTGAGGGCGGTGAGCGGTGCGGCCACCTGGCTGAAGTTGCGTATAAAGCGGCGATAGAAATTAGCAAAACCGAGAAAGCGCTGTAGCGAGACACGAGAATCCGGGACGGGCCAATCGAGCACGGCCTGGACCTTGGCAGGGTCCATACTGATCCCCTCTGCTGAGATAACGGAGCCTAGAAACGTTATAGACGAAGCATGAAAGGAGCACTTCTCGGCCTTAACAAAGAGTCGATTCTCGAGCAATCGTTGGAGAACGCAGCGAACGTGCTGCACATGAATCTGGAGAGAGGGCGAAAAAATCAAAATGTCATCGAGATAGACAAAAACGAATAAATTGAGCATATCCCGAAGGACGTCATTGATCAGAGCTTGAAAGACGGCGGGGGCGTTAACCAATCCGAAGGGAAGGACTCTATACTCGAAGTGGCCGAGGGGCGTGTTAAAGGCGGTCTTCCACTCGTCCCCCTCCCGAATGCGTACGAGATGGTAAGCGTTGCGTAGGTCGAGCTTGGTAAAGACTTTTGCCCCCTGCAGGATATCAAAGGCTGAGGACATCAGCGGCAGTGGGTAACGATTCTTAACAGTGATGTCGTTCAGCCCCCCGATAATCTATGCATGGGCGCAACGAGCCGTCTTTTTTCTTAACAAAAAAGAATCCGGCGCCGGCAGGCGACGAGGAAGGGACGATTGTGCCGGCACTGAGGGACTCAGATAAATAATTCTCTAAAGCCTGCCGTTCGGGAGCGGAAAGGGAGTAGAGCCTACCCGAGGGGGCGTGGTCCCCGGGCGGAGATCAATAGCGCAGTCATACGGGCGATGGGGCGGAAGAGACATGGGCTCGAGAACGGCTGAAAACCCCCCGCAAATCGTGATACTCCTCCGGTACCCCAGTCAGATCTCCCGTCTCCTCCTGCAACACAGAAACAGAAGACACGGGGGGAACAGCCGAGGCTAAACACTTAACATGACATGACAACTTCCAGGACAAAACAGACCCCTTAGCCCAGTCAATGTGTGGATTGTGAAGTTCTAACCAAGGGTGCCCCAGTACTAAAGGAGTAAAAGGAGACTGAAAAATAAAAAAGGAAATTGTCTCCTTATGGTTGCCAGAGATGGTCAGAGTTAATGAGATTGTCTGTTTCTGTACCCTAGGTAGGGCGCTGCCATCAAGGGCAAATAAAAGGGTGGAGTCTCTTAGCGGTGTGAGCGGAATACCTTGTTGGAGCGCCCACTTCTCATCCACAAAGTTTCCCTCGGCCCCAGAATCGATCAAGGCCGCACAGGAGGCTGACGACCCCGCCCACTGGAGATGCGCTGGAAGTGTCGTGCAGGAAGTGGAAGGGATAGTGTTTAGTGGTAGCGCTCGCCAGTAACCCTCCTCCTACTGGCGAGCGTTGGCTTTTTACCGGACAGGAAGACACAAAGTGAGAGGCACTAGCACAGTACATACAGAGGCGGTTCTGAATCCTCCTCTGACGCTCCTTAGAAGAAATACGCAGGCCACCCAGCTGCATAGGTTCAGGTTCAGAGTGGGAGGGGCTGACACGAGGTGACGAGAAAAGACTCTCCTCCAGGCAATGAGCACGACGGCGTTGGTCAAACCGTCTCTCCACACGGATGGCCAGGTCGATTAGATCGTCGAGCCGGGTAGGGGATCTCACGGACGAGGACCTCGTCCCGCACCTCAGGAGACAAGCCCTCCAGGAAGCGAGCGGTCAGGGCGGGTTGATTCCACCCGCAGGTGGTAGCGAGGGTCCGGAATTCAATGGAGAAATCCGGCACGGATCGTCTCCCCTGCCGAAGTGTGGAAAGCCGACGGGAAGCCTCCTCTCCATAGGCGGAGCGGTCGAAGACCCGGATCATCTCCTCCTTAAAAACGCTCAAAGCTTGAGATGCACTCCGCCTCAGTCTCCCAGTTGGCCGTTCCCCACTCGCGAGCTCGCCCGTGGAGGAGTGAAAGAACAAAAGCAACCTTGGCTCTCTCCTTAGCATATGTGAAGGGCTGGAGCGAGAAGACCACCTCGCACTGAGTAAGGAAGGCGCGGCACTGTGTTGGCTCACCCGAATAGGCCGGAGGATTATTTATCCGAGGCTCCGTCTGAACAGGAGGACACTGAGAGGCGGACGGCTGGAGGCGGAGGTTGTAAACCTGGCTGGACAGCTCGGACATCTGGGCGGCCAAAGAACCGACGGCGTGTCGGGTAGCAGAGATGTCCTCCTCATGCCTCCCGAGGAGGACGCCCTGGTGCTCAACGGCGGTCTGGAACGGGCTGCCACTCGCTGAGTCCATCATCTTGGTCAGATTGTTCTGTGATGGGTATTGAAGGGAGAGGACTCAAATGCGAGGGCAAAATGACAGTCTTTAATCAAACAAAGGAAAGCCACAGGAAAATCCAAATAAGGAGTACAAAAGGTGAAAACCAAGGCAGACCCGCAGGCTGGGTATAAGTAACACAGGAGACCTCTGTGGCTGGAACCACCAGCAGGCTGGAGAGGCGGAGGCTTGACCGGGCTCAGGGGAGATCCGGGGAACGGAGCTCGCAGAGCGGGGAGGCCGCGGCGTTGGACAGCAGGTAAGGTTCTGTGGGGTGCAAAGGGGTGAGCACAGAGACGAACGGGCAGGGATAGCAGATGACTAACCTAACCCCGACTAGACCGGACAGGACAGGACAATACTAATCTCTTGTGCAGACGGCAACAGCTTCATTAGGAGATAACAATCTGACAAAGAGACACGAGAACGAGAGGGTAGAAGTAGCCCAGATAACAAGGCAATATGAGAAGCAGGTGGAGGGGAAATTATCTTAATGAGAAGTGAAGTCAGCTGTGACACAGAAGCGAAGAGCGGGAGAGACAGGAGAGGAGAAACCAGCAGGGGGAGACAGAGAGAGAAAAAGAGAGAGATAGAGACAGGATCATGACAAGACCATGACATGACCGTGTCTCCCACCAAACCTTCTGTTCCCCTTCAGAAGGACCCCCCACTGTTGTTTATTTCTTCTGGATTTTTATTTATATCGCCACATACTAAAGGAGGTGAAGCTGACAGGGCAGAAGACATCCTCCGCATACTAGGAAACAGCTGAACCTTGAACACCGAGCCACATGTGCCCTCCAGAAAGCGCAGCCATCATTGCGCGATCACCGTGATCAAACATGACGTCAAAGAGCAGGTGCTAATGGAAGCCAGTTATTGGGGTAAGTGGCAGATCATGCAGCGATCGAGGTGCTGAAGGCACAGCAAGCACGCAGCGCTGTGAATAACTCTCCGGGTAATTAATGAGGGGAGGCCGGCATCCCCTTACAGACGGGCACAAACTGGAAGCCTGAACCGCATTCCAACACCTACTCGCTCTCACATCTGTCCTGCATGTATTGATATTTGATATTTATATGGCCAAAAAGTAAGATAAAATTCTGATAGCTTATGTAAATCAATTAAATATTTATAACAGTATAGCAGACTACTTAAATCAAATGCACATACATAAATATCAGTCTACATCACACCAAAATATGTAGACTATCTACTAACTCTCATTAGAGCCTTAGTGCAGTATTAGTAGACTTGTAGGGTTAGGGTTAGAATAATTTGACATGTACTTGCAAAGTTACTTTTAGCCAGTAGAATGTCTGTTAGGAGACCAACACAATAAAGAGTTAGCAGATATTAAGCAGATAGTCTACTTGTACTCTAATAAGAGTTAGTTGACATGTAGGTGGAAAGTTCAAAAGGGACCATCAAAATAAAGTGTTACCATTTATACATTCATTCATTCATTCATTCATGCATTCGTTCATTGATTCATTCATTCATTCATTCATTTACTGTTGTTGTTATTGTTAATACATGGCTTCATTTTATTAATTTACAGTACATTATAAATGAATTTTAATACATGTATTTGTTTTTTTTTTTTTGTTTTTTTTTTTTTTTTTTTTTTTTTTTTTTTTTTTGTGTGTGTATACACATGCATAATTATATTTAAGAAAAATGTTATGTTTATATATTAAATATATTTATATATGATATAACTTATATAAATATATACATGTAAATACATGTAAATATTTTCAAAATATACTTTTTTGTTTTTTTTATGAATATACACAACACACAATATTTTATTTTGTAAAAAACTTTTATTTTGGATGCGATTAATCATGATTAATAATTTGACAGCACTAATTATATTATGTAAACAAAAACTTTTATTTTTGATGATATTTATTATGATTAATAATTTGAGTTTTTATTACATTTATTATAAATATATTTGATTCATTTAAGTATATATAGTTAGGATTAATTGTTTCAATTAAAAAAAAAAAAAAAAAAAAAAAACTTCTACCAGGTTAAATAGTTCATTATGGTGCGTTCAAAGGTGTATTGGCTATTTAATTTTGAACACAACTCGTCTATTGAGCTATAACAAACCATTTTACAATCAATTTCCTGGTCATAACTCATTTACATTTTTATTTTATTATGTTTTCTAATTTGAAATATTCACCTTTTCTGCCCTGTTGGAGATTCTGGCATCTATCTGGAGTTTCAGATGAGATCACAGGTGCTAAAATGACATTCAGCTGAACACCCAGGATCTATTGAAATGTCCCGGATGGCTGGATGAGCTGCAGGATGAAGCTGTTACCATAGGAACCTCCTTGTTCCAAGGTGGAATGTTCCTGGTCTCTGTGCTAAAGCAGTTTCCTGTAAAGGGAACCAGACTGGCCTAGTCGAGTTTGCCCAGTCTGTGCCTCATTGGTCAAAAAAATCGAATCTCGTTGGGAGTGACAGCTGCCAAACTCACTGGCCAGGTTTGTGTTTGCTTGAGTTTATCATGCGGTGTTCATTAGGACACAAATCTCGGAATCAGTCTTATTTTACAACACAATTCAGGTCGGCGGGACACGCTCCGTAACATATTGCTCCCAGAAGGTCCTTCTCCTTTGACATCCAGCCCAAATGTAATCCCACGAGTGTCTTTTATAATTTCTCATTGATGACATGTCTCTCTGATGACATATGCATCCACTTTTAGATTGCATTCGTCATTATGGCACTGAATAAAAACCAAATGTCTCAGAGACTGTGATAAAATCTATTTTCATGACTCCAGGAGAGTGTTGTATTACATGGAAGGTTTTTTTTTCTTCCCCCTGCTTGCTTTCTAGTCTTCCCTCTTTCTTTGGATGCAGTAATGGGATCATTTATACAAATACGGTTTGCTATTAAGCGGCTGGCGGATCAAAGGTAATTACTCGACAGCACTGGGCCCCAAATGCAGCAGGGCCTGGTCCATTCAGCCCTACGTTCCCACGCATTCCTAGCAGAAACGTGGGGTTTATTTGTGAAATGTGGTCAGTGCCTCTGTCAGATGCATTATTTAATCAGGCGGCTGTTTGATTCAGTGATAATTGATTCTGTGTTTTCCTACTCCGTTCAGGCACAAGGCATTCAGACAATAAACAGACTTTTAAAAAAGCTAATATTTTGCAAATCAGGTATTTATTTAAAAAGGCAAATCCTGCCAAGTGCTTGATTATTTGTATGATCAAAAAGCCATTTTACCACATTGTTTCATTCACCAGCCTTTCATGATGGGCCACATTTAAATAAATATGAAAAAAAGGGCCCGAATATAGAAATCACAAACAGATGGGCCGCTCCAGTGAAAATCACACTCTTTAAAACGCCCATGTGCTGGCCAGCACAATATGAATGTGATTTTTAATTGCTAGTGACTGGGACTCGTGGTTTCCTCTCTAGGTGATCTCAATTAAGGCTGTTCAGGAAACAGTGAGGAATTGTGGAAAGAAAAGAGTTTGACTGGTTGGTAGGCGCAATATAAGTGCTAAGTGCTGGAGTAACGAAACGTCATTTTGTTTATCTGATTGTGGATTTCTGTTTCTTGGTTGTTGTTGGAATTTTATTTTTTTTAAGTCCCCCACCACTTCAAACAATCAGTCCAGACACTGAAATCAAATCCCTCACTTTGGAAAAGTTCAAATCCTTTTTTTTTTTTCTGCAGGTCCAGAATAATCATAGCTCTCCGGCAGCAAGTCTTCGGTTTCACAGAGCATTGACATATTTGTGACACTGAATGACCATGCTTAAAGTAAATCAGAAGGACTTAAAGAACGGCAACCATACAAGTCTGTATGTCAAAAGTACCACAGCTTTTTAAGCAAATGAGTGCTGAAGTCATTCCATGAAAGTGCACTAAACATAAAGTGTTTTGCAAGCTTAAATATAATTCTAATATAATTATATATTATATATAATGTGATTTTTATATTATAAAATATATAGTATTTAAACATTTATAAAAAATTGTAAAGAAGTATATGATTTTTTTTGTGTGTGTGTGTGTGTGTGTGTGTGTAATATATGGAGTTTTGTCTGTATAGTCAATTCTATTAATTAATCAAGTGTATATAAATATGACACTATATAACTTATCAAGTGTAATTTTAGATAATGACCTTTTTTTCAAAAGTTATATTCTTATTTGCATTCATAATTGTTTATCCCATGACTGATATAATGAATAATTATTTAAACAAATTAATTATTTTCCATACGGCAAAATATAATTATCAATTTTACATAACTTAATATCTGTTGGAATGAAAAGGGCAGTCTTTTCTCTTTTTTAGCCACATGAGATTTGATTTTCATTCCAAGACAGGGGTCACTCATACAGAGAAAACATATGCTGAAATGCTCACAGACATAGTTACAAAAAAAAGTTTTATATAAAGTATATCTAATATTCTTATTTAATTGTAATCACTTATTTGTTTTCTGTGAAACTTTAGATGAAAGCCGAAAAATCATACATATATATATATATATATATATATATATATATATATATATATATATATATATATATATATATAGGTACATAACTGTCCAAAAAAATGAAGATGATCTCAGCTTTTTAGACCAATATTAAAGAGTAAATGATAATGATTCACTCAGTTTGAGTATTGAGCTCGACATAAACCCATAAAAAAGACTCATTACAGTCAAAGTGAGTCACCGCATTCTGCATGTTTTAACAGCACTCCAGATGGAGACAGTTCATACTATCAACGTCTCTCCAATCCTCCCTTAAGCATAACTCAATCAAGCCCTGCACTGTCAGGACCCATGAGAGCGAACGGCTGCATACTAACACGCTCTCCAACAACACTCACAGTACGTTCCCAGAGCTTGTGTAAAACAGAGCACATGCTCGAGCCGTGTTCCCCATGGCACCACATTAATTCACTTTCATGGTTATTTACAGGTCAGGGATGACGTGTAAATGAGCGAGAGTGTGTCTTTAGTCGTGAGGCTGAACTCCAGGCCTGGCTGTATGGTAAATAATGAGCTCCCTTGGGTCATAGCTGTGCTGCCCTGGAGTCCATGTCCCCAAACTGCAGGCTCCTCATTACCTCACCAACAACCGTTTCAATGGCCTGCTTGGTGTGATTGTTGAGGTAAGCCGAGGCTTAGCAGCTCTGAGGGTAAAGGCTCATAATCCAGCACTAAGAGCCGGTGGTAGACGCGACCGCTTCTGCCGTTTTAAAATTTCATTGTTACCGTCGCACTGAGGTAAAATATACAGTCTAACAGCATAATTGCCTAATTCCCCCCATAGCCTATTTCTAAATGGACTGACAGCTTTGCTTGGATGAAAACAGACAATTTGACAACTGTGACATTTTTCCAAAACTCTTAAGTTGCATGTGTGTCTGAAAATGTAAATAAACTTGCAATAATGCAAACATTTTATATAAAAAATACAATCTAACTCTCCACACAGAATGTAATAGTATGTATAGCAGAGTACTGTGTAATTTACATCAGTGGTTATCAACATGGGGAGCTGGATAAACAGGGGCCAGAAAAATGTTATTTAAAATCTGGTATTTTACATTAAAACACTTTAACAAATAGGCCTCTTCATTGTAGGTCTATGCAATATTTCATTCATTTTATTGTCCTTTAAAGTAAAGGCTGCAATGCACTTACACGACAAACTAAACAGATGCTGAAACACTAGGCATCATAAATTTGCCCACTTTGTAAATGTTAATAGAAAAAAAAATTATGCAGCCGCCTGCATGTAGTAAATTGTGTATAGGGTGATATACTGTATATACTACGTAGCAAATCTCAAAAGCTTGATTGCTTGTTTCATTGCAAAATGTAAAGTATATTATGGCCCATCTCTAATATGCTAAATGCAACTATAAGGCATGAAGATTTTAAGATATCATAAACATTTACATTATGATTTGAAACTACAGGTATGTGTATTGTGAAAAGCGCTATGCAAATAAATTTGACTTGACTATAGGACAGTTAAAGATGAATTTGTTTTGCTCCCAAAGCATTCCTGGTCCTTGTGAGAAGAAAAAAACGTGGGTCTGCAACACCTGAATGCAATTCCTCAGATTGCAGATGATATAAGCAGAACATTTTCATGCCAGTGGAAATGTGAGCTCTCACCAGCTGGCTTGGCCAGACCTTAGCCTCCAAATTCTCTCCATCTGTTAGCTGACTCCCATGCCGCACTTCAAGGGCTGCTTCTGGGGAGTGTGGGACACTGTGAAGAACAGGAGAGAGGCCGGCTTGATCTGGTTTTGATCTGGACTAAAGAAAAAGAGAGAGAGCCCAGCTTTGGCAATGCACGGCCCCATCGCTTCATGTATGCAGCCTGAAATCATATCAGAATTATCATATTTATGTGATGAGCGCACATGAACCCTGCCACAATGTCGTAATTACGCTGCTTTCAAGTCCTCCTGGGAAGTTCCTACTTAGGAGTTCGGAAGTGGTAATTATGATATGATGTAAGTTCAAGTGATTTTGTTCAGAATACAATGGACTTGCTGTGCAATTTCATTTCTCTTTCTCTCTCTGTCACTTCCTGCCAAACACAGGTCACTTTTTAGTGCTAATGCAACAAAATAAAGAACAAATGGTGCACATTGGATATCTAACTGATTGTTTTTGTGCTACCTATCACCTCATGGCTAAATAAGTACTGTCCAAGTATCAACAAATATGCAAATAATTTAGTATTTCACTCACCTAATAAACATCCTTTGTTACCAAATAAAAGAAAAATGTCCATAATAAACATTTTATTTGACCACAAACACTTCAGTGCTCATCATTATTGTAATAAGACTTCCAATCTGCGGGCTGATCTCGATCACGTGACACTGATATACACAGCGCTGGGAGATAGGCCTACAGTGAAGAAAGTAGTTGAATTTGCCACAGAATCAACATCTCTGTGAAATCTTGTCAAAAGCATTCAAATTCGATGCACAATTCTGTTAAAGCTACAGATATCAGAACAAACGCCACTGATGTGGAAACCAGGAAAAACATTGTTCAATAAACACAAATCACCACCATTCACCATTGATTTAACATTAAAACTACAGGAAGGTCTTGTGGCAGAAATGGTCTAATGTTTTTGAGTGATTTTAAATGCTTCACACAACTTTTCCCAGCACTTCAAAGCTTTAAGTATTACCGAATTTGAAAGTTATTTTTAATGTGACGATATTTGTTCATTCTTCATAGGTCATGTATAAAACGAAAAGTTTCATAATGTAGGAAAGCAAACAATTATTTAAAAATAAAAAAGATATTAATTTATTGCTAGAACATGGCTGCAGAGAAGTACTTATAGGCCATTTCCAGCCAGATGATGCTAGATGATGCTAACCCAGAGACAACATACAGAACTACCACATTTTGCTATAAGTTTGATTGCATAATTGCTGTTAATAGTGTTAATCGTCTGTTTGTTTATGTCTTTTATTGATTTTTCTGAACATTTCTGCCATATGCACATGAACTGACAGTCACCACTGATAAGCTACTACTAAATATTGTAGAAACTTAATTTTCTGTAAAGTTGCTTTGTAATGATTTGTATCGTAAAAAGCGCTATACAAATAAACTTGAATTGAATTGAATTGAATTGAATTTCCACTCCCTAATATATATATTTTTGTATTCATTCAATTATATTTAGACATTATGAATGACAGTAATAAAAGTGCATTTTATCAGATGTAATATATTTATTACATCTGTAAGACGTCTGCTAAAGATCTGGGAATCATCTGCTGTGTACTCTGATAAACGTCTTACCGTTTTACATGCATTCTAATAAATGTCTACTTGACATCTGACAGGAAACATCTTAGAGATGTACTGCAGATGAACAAGCACTCTTGAAAATACGTCTTGCATATGTAAATGCAGACATCAAATAGACATCTCCGAGATGTACATGTGTGATTAGGGTGAGTGCTTTACTCTCAGGTGCTGGTGCCACTTTCTGTAGAACTTAATGGCACTGGTGCTGGTGTCCTCAAATGTTAGTCTGGAGACCTACAGTGGTTCTCGAAGTCAGAAAAGTCATAACAGTGTAAGAAAAATGTTGTCTGTGGTATATTTTCACTGCAAAACAATAAGATATGCTGCAAATATTACTGCAAATTTTTAGAAAAGCTGCAGCAAAATCAGTCATTTTAGGCCGCAAAAATCAGAAAAAAGTTCCGCGAAATCCTGGAGGGACTGAATAAACACTGTGACTCTGTGATGCACTTTCTCTCTGTGGAACCTTCACCTTGAGAGGCCACAGCAGGTGTACCCCGGTTCTCCACATAAGAAGACAGTCGTTTGCTTGTTTGTTTGAGTGTGTGTTTATTGATTTATTCCAATGCCATGCAATTATATAATTAGTAATATTTAAAATGTTCTAATAATGCATTATGCAGCATTTACATTTCATATTTCATGAATTACATGCCTTTCACAGAAAAAATGGCTACACAGCGACGTACCCAATAATGCTATTGAGCTAGCCGGACGCTACACGCTCTGGGCAGATAAGACAGTAGATGACTCCAGCAAGACAAGAGGCGGCGGATTGTTCATTTATGTTAACAAAGCTTGGTGTACTAACTCTGTCATTGTTGGGAGAGACTCCTCAGCTAAGTTTCTCATGTGTAGACCTTTTTATCTGCTGCTGGAGTTCACTTCCACCATTATAACTGCAGTCTATATTCCACCGGATGCTAATGCAAAGCTTGCTATGAACAAACTGCATGCGGCCATTAGTAAACAACAGACTGCTCACCCGGAGGTTGCTTTTATTGTCGTGGGTGATATTAATCACTCCAAATTAAAGACAGTGCTCCCCAAATTCCATCAGCATGTTTAATACCACACTAGAGGAGACAAACCTTTGGATCATGTTTACATGAACATTGATGGAGCTTACATTGCGACCCCCCTCCCCCACCTGGGACAGTCTGATCATCTTTCTTTGTTTCTCACCCTTAAGTATTCACCCCTCATCAACTGTGTGAAGCCATCAGTGACGGAGACGGCCACCATGATCACACCCTCAGCAGACAACCAACCCCTCAAACTCACCTCCACAGATGTCTACACTGCATTGAGCCGGATCAACGCACGCAAGGCTGCTGGCCCGGCCGGCATTCCTAGACGTGTGCTTAGGGCATGTGCAGAGCAGCTTGCAGGGGTCTTCACAGACATTTACAACCTGTCCCTCACCCAAGCAACTGTGCCAACATGTTTTTTGTGTACATATATTTTGTGAGTGTGGAGAAACTCTTCTATGTTGTGTGTGAATGACTACCGCCCCGTAGCACTCAAACCTATTGTTATGAAGTGCTTTGAGCGACTGGTCCTAGCACACCTCAAGGACTGTCTACCACCCACACTGGACCCACACCAATTTGCCTACCATAGCAATCGGAGCACAGAGGATGCAGTATGCACAGTGCTGCACTCTGTACTCACACACTTGGACAATAACAACACATATGTACGGATGTTGTTTGTTGACTTCAGCTCAGCATTTAACATTCCCTCCAAGCTGACCACAAACTTGGAAACCTGGACATTAACACCTTCCTCTGCACCTGGATTATGGACTTTCTGACCAACAGACCTCAGCATGTTAGGTCAGGCCAAACCTGGTCCACCACCATCACACTCAACACCGGCGTACCACAGGGCTGTGTGCTGAGCCCATTCCTCTACCCCCTCTATGCCCACGACTGCAAGCCTGTGCATGGATCTAACTCCATCGTTAAGTTTGCAGATGACACCAAGGTAATTGGCCTCATCAGAGACAATGATGAGACTGCCTACAGGGAGGAGGTACAGCACCTGGCCACATGGTGCGCTGACAACAACCTGCTCCTTAAGACCAGCAAGACAAAGGAGCTCATTGTGGACTTCAGGAAGAAGAAAGGAAGCACGCATGACCCCATCCACATTAACGGGATCGTTGTTGAACGTGTCTCCAGCATCAAGTTCCTGGGAACCACCATCTCGGAGGACCTGTCCTGGACCACAAACACCTCCAGCCTGGTCAAGAACGCTCACCAGCGCCTCTTCTTCCTCAGGACACTGAAGAAGAACCAGCTGTCTTCAGCCATCCTGGTGAACTTTTACCGGTGTGCGATCGAGAGCATCCTGACCAGTTGTATCACAGTCTGGTATGGGAACTGCTCAGTTGCTAACCAAAAGGTACTGCAGCGGGTGGTGAAAACCGCCCAACGCATCACAGGGACAACACTTCCTGCTATTGAGGACATCCAGAGAAAACTCTGTCTGCGTCGAGCTTGCAGCATTCTTAAGGAGTCCTCTCACCCTGACCATAGACTGTGTAACCTTCTGCCCTCTGGGAGGTGCTTCAGGAGCCTCCAGACAAGGACCAGCAGACTCAGGAACAGCTTTTTCCCTACAGCTGTCTCCTAACTGAATTCTGCCCACTGAACCCCCACAACCCCCCTACACACACACCACTACACACTCCTCACCCCTCCTCATCACTACATCTGGTTTATAACAACAACAAAAAACAGTTACACTTGTTATTACTTGCACTACTGTCTGTTCATTCATACAGAATACGGAATCATCCGTTTGCACACTGGAATATTTTTCTATGCACTTTTTTACTGTCCATTGCACTAGTGTAAATGATGTTCATATGTTCATAGTTTATGCTTATAGTGTACATACACTTATTACATAATCCATCTGTATAGTATGTTCATAGTACACCTATCTGTATATCATGCTGATAGTATTTAAAAAATCTTTAAATTATGTCCATAGTACTGCATAGTATCTGTATATTTATTGTACATTTGTAACATATTGTAGACACTGTATATCCTGTACTTACTGCTCATTGCACTTCTGGTTAGATGCTAACTGCATTTCATTGCCTTGTACCTTACATGTGCAATGACAATAAAGTTGAATCTAATCTAATCTAATCTAATCTAATGTTTGTGGAAAATTGCGTACACAATTTCTTTGCCTATTTTGTGCATACACAATGTTTATAAATGAGACCCCTGGTGTTTGAGTGTCAGGTTTCATAAATTGTGTGACAGGTAAAGATTTTGTGTGTAAGTAGTTGGGAAAAAACTGCAATCAAATTTGCATACTGTGATTAGAATCCTTATTATTTACATAAACATAATTCGAATAGCACTTTGAAGTTCTGAACATATGTAGCCACTGTTTGGTGAAACATATCTCCTTGAATGTACAGCACAGTAGCTACTCAAACTCATGCAAGGCAGAGAACATGAAGTGTTATGTGAGGACATGAAGACGCTCCATTCATCCATTCTGATTTACATTCATAATTCTCTCTTTTGCTCTCAAATGTAATCTCATTTGTGGCATCTGGCTGTTCCTATGTGTCAGCTAGGCCACAACAAATCCCACTGTTTCCTTTAGATTTATTACAGAAGGGGAATTTGCCATGAAAGAGCATTTCTTTCCTGAACTGGTGCTGGGAGTCAGTAAATGATGGAGCCCACGTGTGTTGGGTTGTACAGTTTTGTGTGTTTTCCAGCAGCGAGAAGCAGCAGAAGTGGCTTCTGTATGAACCGCGGCTGTGCTCTGGAGGCGTGACGGTGGAGGAAATGTCAATGCATTCATGATCTTGCAGTGCACAAGTCATTTCTCTTAACACTGTCACATGGAGTAAGTATAACATGAAAAATGATGTCCATAGAACAGAGAGCTACAGATCTAACACTGAGTATTCAAAGCCACCATGTTCACTGAAATGCAATACAACACAAAGCGACAAAATCACAGCCAATCACAACATATTTTATGTTTAATATATACACTAGATATGTCTAACAGGATTTGGGATTTTACTGACAAAATGTCCTCCTGCATGTCACTACATTTTAAATAATTTTATTTATATTTTCAATGTATTTCTATCTTCAATTTCAGTCCTACAGAAGGAAATAGTGTCATTATTCAGCTCTGTTTAGTTCGATGTTGTTTCAGTTCAGTTACAGTGTTGATTTTGCAAAGTTAGTGTCATTATCTAGCTGTACAATTAAAAATGTGTTTTTGAGTGTCTGTGCAGTTATACCAATAATATTAATAAATATTAATTAGGGTTTATAAAAAATAAATGAAAATTATATTAAAATAAATATTCAAGTTTTATCCCACTGCACCTCATTATGATTAGACACAACATATCATCAATTATATAATAAGGTGAATCTTATTAAACTTGTCCTGGTCACATTTCACAGTAAAACGAAAAGCAAGAAATTGTAAATGGCAATAAGAAAATTAAGCTTTAGGACCATGAAGTATAAATGCAATGTAGTTGAGACATAATTACTTTTTTCACATTACGGTAATGAGAATTTCTTTTTAGCATTATGGTCATGATAATTGCTAGGGGAAATTGCTTAATTATTATGAAAATAATGTCACAATGTTTATTCATCCTCATATCAAATAAATAATTTTTGTGCATAAATTTTGCATGAACTATCTTTTTTTTTTAAATTTGTTGTCCGCTAAAATCCAGTTTAGCCGTACCTGCAGTTATTATTGCGTTGAGATGATCTAATTAACTTTCAGAAGACTATACTTAATATTTGCAATGAATAATGTTTGTCAGGTAATCTGTAGTTTATCGTGCTTTTTGTAGACATATCACTTGAAAAGTGTAGCAAAATGTACTGCACCAAGAACAACATATTTGAGGTTTTGCAGGAATGCAGGCAGAGTCACTTATTTCCAATGAGCCTGGCTTTTTTTTTTTATGTGAATATTATAAATTTGCACACAAATTCATTCTGCTCATGTTTCATAAATCAGGTCCATTCATTTTACAATTCAGCTTGATGCTGCAGAAATTACACACTTCACCTTTAAAGGGGTCATATGATGTTGCTAAAAAGAACATTATTTTGTGTATTTGGTGTAATGCAATGTGTTTATGCGGTTTAAGGTTAAAAAAAACACATTATTTTCCACATACTGTACATAATTGTTTCTCCTCTATGCCCCGCCTTTCTGAAACATGTCGATTTTTACAAAGCTCATCATTCTGAAAAAGTGATGGTGCTCTGATTGGCCAGCTATCCAGTGCATTGTGATTGGCCGAATGCTTCAAGCGTGTGACGGAAATGTTCTGCCCCTTAACATACTATGCCGTCTCCAAGGCTAGCAGCTCGAGACTCAGTCCAGCTGCTCTGCTCGTGCACATCCCATCATCGGTTCTCTTTTAGCAGTTCGGTCAATGTACTGTTAGGAGTAACTGAATAACTCGGGATATTGGTTTATTTTGCATCAGAGGGAGTGTAAGGTACATTTATAAACTGAATAACTCAAGTAATTTGTGGATTAGTGTGTACTGGAGATGCAAACCGTTTCAAACGATTCAGTTCGATTTGGTGAACTGGTTCGACCGATTCACTAATGAGATCCATACATCACTAGATGAGACAAAACCAATAAAACCCATTACAAACGAGGCATTTGTTGCATCCAGTGGGGACATAATTACTGATTATAATGACATATACTGTGTTTTTACGCGTTACATTGCGTATCGCGCTGCGTAAACATAAAACCATGTCTGCATTTGTGATCTGAGAAACAACAAGCGCTACTCTACTGCTCAAAACTTCCGTTTGAATCATCATTGCCAAATTATTTAAATATAAAAAACGTACTTACAGGCTGTTTTTGGCAAAGTTTGAACTGCCCAACTTTATAGAAACAACCTCTGTGCCTGGTTCAGGAAACACAGTCCTCATCCTCCATAAAATGTGCAGCACATGTCTGTATATTTGGGTTGAACTGTTCTGGAACAGTGTTGTAAATACAGCTTAACCACTGATTTCTAGTTGTGTCATCTTTTGGAAGGCCAAAAAAAGTAGTTTCGCTTTAACAAAGAAACAGCGTCTCCACCACATGGCAGCGGTGGCAACAGCGAGAATAAAAGTTATGCTTTCTTTGCGTGAACATTTGGGCGGCGTTATGCAAATCTTCCCACATTGTGATGTAGAGGTGTGGGGGTGTGTTAGAACGAGCCATTTTAGGAGGGTGTGGTTGACTCTTAACTTTTATAAAGAATATTTCTTTGGATTTGAGACTTTAGTCTTTGCAACTTTACAGATCTTCTTCATGCACCAAGAGCTTGTAACATTCCAAAGAGAAAGGAAAACTTGAAACATATGACCCCTTTAACATAACAACTGCAACATGTTCGCTTTTTACAGTGTTTCAAAATCTAATCGCACGTAATAATCCATGTAAAGTGTGGTGCACAGTGCAGATATACAGTCCTGCTTCTCTGCAACTGCTTTTCTCATCGTGTGTGTGTGTGTGTGAGTGTGTGGTTGGGTGGATGGTTGTGTGTGTCAGTGTGTGTGCGTGCATGTGTGTGTGTGTGTGTGTGTGTGTGTGTGTGTGGTTGGGTGGATGGTTGTGTGTGTCAGTGTGTGTGCATGCGTGCGTGTGTGTGAATGTGTGTGTGTGTGTGTGTGTGTGTGTGTGTGTGTGTGTGTGTGTGTGTGTGTGTGTGTGTGTGTGTGGTGTGTGTGTGTGTGTGTGTGTGTGTGTGTGTGTGTGTGTGTGTGTGTGTGTGTGTGTGTGTGTGTGTGTGTGTGTGTGTGTGTGTGAGTGGACAGTGGCAGTGCGAGGTGGATTCCAGTGCACTCAGGGGAGCAGTTAGAGCAGTCACGCTCTCTCACAGCACCGCTGAAGCGCTCCCACTGTCTGTTTCACATTAAAGTTTACTCACATAGGACCAGAAGGCACTGCTTTATGAAGGTATAAATTACCCACATAATTACACCATATGTAGCCCTCCCAAAACAACGACAGGCTCAGATGAATATTAAACACCCTTCCAGCCTACTGAAAGATGGATACACTGTCTGCACCCGTGTGTTCATTATATCCAGGGCCATATACTGTATGTGCTTCATAAACAAGGCATCATTGGTTCTGCGGTATAATATCTTATCTTAATTTACTATGTTTCATGAATCGGTAGGCTTTCATGTAAACATTACATAGGGTGGAACAAAGGCCACCCTTCTGCTAGGCTGATATAAACAATATGATTTAAAATACACATTACATGTGATGAGTGATTGAGGTTCCAGTTTAATACAGAATCCAAGAGAATCACTCATCGGAGTTCGAGCTTTAGCTTGTTCATGTTTGGATTGGGATTCCGAATCCAAATTTCCCAGCCAATGGAATAACAGTGTTTTTTAAACAGAGTAATATTGAGGAAATAACACAGCCTTTTAGCTGAAAAGTGGAGCTATAAATAATATGATGTAAGGAACAGGAAAACCACCATTGTGTGGAACCCTAGCAGAAGCTGTAGAAATATGAATGGGACCCGCACTGCCTTTTAAAACCAGGCTGAATTTTTTTTTTTTTTTTTGCTCGATAAAGAGCAAAATCTATTGTTGTCCGATTTTTGTACAAATATATTTTACAAATATTATTATACAAATATAAGTGTATAGGCCTATTTATGGAGTAAAAAAAGAAATTTTTTAAAGACACATTCTATGAAAACAAATCAAGTATCTTGTTTTAAGGTTCTAGACTGAAATACTGATTAAGAGAGTGATTTTTGCCATATATGCCTCTCTCTTCTTCCTCTCTTTGCTCATGGCGGTCTCTCTGTTGAGATGCATTTGAGCTGGCCTGCTGGTAGGGTCATTAGTTAACATCAAAGAGGCAGATGACGGCCTCCTGTGAGGTGCGGAGAAAGAGCAGAGATTGATTACAGCCACGATTAGCATGAGCAGCACTTTTAAAGGAGCCCAGCCAGGCAAGAGGAGCAGAGAAGCTAAAGCTAAACTCGTTCACTTCAACATTAGCCATTAGCATCAACAAGAAGGTGCTGTAAAATTCCTGCTGATTTAAGAACAGATTGATCAAATCCTTTTAAAAACGACAAAAAAAGCATTTACAAGTCCAACCAGACTTTTGTGGATTTTTTTTTTTTTTTTTAACAGTTGCTAATAATCAGCAATTGGGTATTTCTGCAACTATGGTCACTTTTGACCCTGCAGATAAAATAAACATTCAAAACACTGGTTTTGACTTTTTGTCACTAGTTTAATTTAGTTTAACTTAATTTAGTTTTCAATATTACAAGCATTTTTGGATTAAAATATTCTTTCATGCTTAAGCTAATTCCATAGCCTGCATTTTATTTACGTACTTTGCATAATTTGGCAGCTTAGTTTGAAGTTACACATTCTATAAAGTATGTTCACTGATTATATCTTTCTTTATTTCATGACTCAAAATGTATCTCAAGTTCTTCACTGACATTGTTATTTCATTTTTTGTCCCCTTAGTGAAAAAAAAAAAAAAAAAAACTAATTGGATATATAATAACTAGAACAACTAATTTTGTGGTTAACACTTTAATTGTGTGATGAGGTCCAACTAAAGATATACTAATATATTTGATTGTGCCAAAGTGTAACTATTGCATGTATACTTCAGGTACACTTTACATATCTTGCATTTAAAGACTGATATTATTCAAAGACATTCCTCATCAACAGTAATATTAAAACACATTTTAGGCATAATATTAAGAAATGTGCATTGTGCAATAAAGAAATACTCCACATAAAGTTTAATTATAATTTAATATCAGTAAGTCTTAAGTGATATGTCAATAAATATAAAAACAAAAACATCTATATAAAATAAAAGTGTTTAAAAAAGTAGCAAAAAAAATAAATAAATAAATGATGAAAGCATGGTAATGTTTTAATGTAACCTTCATATTAAACACACATATATAAAATTGGACAAACAGGTTTTTAAAAGAATTTTTGATCATTTGAATTCAAGTTTGTTTTATTCGGAAAAAATGCAGATATATGACAAAAGTTGCAAAAGTATTTTGGAGTTCAATGTGGGTGGTGTGGTTTAGTGGTTCAGGCTCAATTGAACACAGAACAGCCAAACATTTGTGAAACTGAAAGTAACTGCAACTGACTGCAACAAACCAGACCGTCTGGAAATAAAGTAAAAGTTTATAAGATTTGGCAGTTTAGTGGCATCAGATCTTTTCAAAATAATCTTTTTTGCTTTGTTTGAGACACAGTTCGTATACTATTGATTTTCCATAAGCAGAACTTTGACACTTTGACCATAATGTATTTTCTGTCCAAACTCAGACACTGTCACAAGATTACTGTTATTGCTATTTTTCATGCAGGTCTATAAGTACAATCAATTTTAGATAAACTCACCATTAAACAGCACTGAGAAACAAAACAAACTGTGATTGGTCCCTTTAAGTACTGTATCAGTCAGATGCAGTTAGCAGGTGGTTATTGGTGATTCTGGTCCAAGCTGCAGTGTGGACCAGACTTCATGCCGCTAGTCAAAGATCTGATAATGTGAGGCCAAGTAACCACCAACAAAGCAAGCATGTCAGAATTGTTTTGGAGAAAAACCTTAACTTGGAACTGGGCAAATCCACACATACACTTTCCTCATCTCCTTCAATCAGTACATTTCCTCTCTCTCTTAGCAGACCAGCGGCGCGTCTCTGCGCTGACTCAACCTCTGACATTTCCACCACAGGATCCTGTGCACTGGCCAAAACATGGGCTGAACAGCAGTGCTTGAATGTTATGACTCCTCTTTGTTGTTTGTAATGGCACACAGACACGCACCCGCGTTCCACCGCTCCGACTCTGAGCTATTTGTTATGGCACCTGCATCTACTGTCTGCTCTCTTGCGTGCTAGCCATTCGCTGAGAGAGAGAATGAAAGACGGTGAGTAATTTGAACATGGTACAGTAATAATATCAGATGGTAATACCATGGTACTTTGAAATTTACCATAGTAGGCTACTCTAGATAGTATTTATTTACATAGCACTCCAGGGTACTTTTAAAAAATTCTGAATTACCATATCGTAGCAGTGTCTAAAAACATGGTTAACACCGTTGAGTTTATTTATTTAAGTTAATATTTAAATTAAATGCCATTAATTGAACTTAAGAGTGCCCTTTTTAGGACTTAAGTACAGTCATTTTAGAATGACTTCTATTGTACAGCTATTATAAGTCATATTAGAATTACTTCTATTGTCTTTGAAATATGGTTAAAGTCACATCCAATTACTGTAGGTGTGCTTATTTATTGTGTAAAATGATGAGTTTTTTTTTTTTTTTTTAATGTGTCAAGAAGCATAGTCATGAATGTGTATGTCTGTTTGTGATCATTTATTTCAGTAATATTACTTTATTTGCCAGTACAGTTGTTTTTTATGTTTTTTCAGATTTGAAGCACACTACAAAAGCGTCTTTAATACAATTAAGTGCACTTTTTCACATGGGCTAACAGGCATAAAAAATACATTATAAATTGATTAAAATATTTTTTATTATATAAGCTAATAAAGAAATATAAATAACTTTTTTATGTCAATTCTTGTTATTATTTTAAGTGCAAAATTTCTCTCACTTCATCTGCCATGCTGGATGGATTTTTTTTTTTACTGAGCTCATTACATAATCATTGACCCTAGTTTTTGGAACATCCCTTACATCTGGCTGTGATGCCTTAAAATGCTGCCTATATTTTTTTTTAGCATAGCCATCAAAACTGATTGTAGGTGACAACATATTAAATAATGCCCTTTCCTTCTTCTATTAACCTTTGTCAGTGTGTTTAATTTAATATGAAGGTTTGCTTTCAGACATGTTAACTGTGATCCATCTGTTGGTCGACACGAGCTGACAAATTGAAGGACTTGCTTCTTCTTGCATGCATTATTAATAGCAGTGGTGGCAGTAGCTGCTTACTGGAAATGTTAAGAGCTGAAAACACTCTGTGGTGTTAGCCTAAGAGCTAATGTTTACACCAATTTACATTGGCACACTCAGACACGAGAGCAGACTGCCACTGTGGGGAGTGAAACCTGAGATCGCTCGGGCCTCTGTGAGGTAGCAGTGATGGGGTAACACCTCCATCTGCTGAGCAACACCACAGACATCATTTGCCGTTAGCATTGTGACTAATACAGCACCCTTTATGGCACTGGTTCTTGTTGATAAATATTTTGGCACACATCCCATGTATCATGAGCAATGTTTTAAACTTTATTTACACATTATTTTTGAAAACAAAGTTGTAAAAATTGGAATTAAAAAATAAAACAGCTCATATAATATTTAGTTTATCATACTGAAGGTTAAGCACATCTTTTCACTGACCATTTGTTGGAAAAGAACATAAAAGAGCACTTAACTTTTGCGAAAGTGTCAGGCTTTATTTTCTAACATGATTTTTACATGGGAAACATTTTTATTTCCCTTTTAAAAGTTAAATGCTTTTATTTTGCTTTTATTTATTAATTAAAATGTATAAGCTTAGCTAAGCTTATTGTTGTTGCATGCTAAGGATAACATAGAAAGAAACTTAAAAAAAAGACATGACACTTTTTGTTAACATTAGTTAACATGAACTAATAATGAAAAATAATTGTAAAGCAATTATTTAGTTAATAACATTTACTAAAATCCCAAAAAATCCAAAGTTGTATATGTTAATATTAATTAACAAACATAATTTAACATGAACAATGAACAGTTGTACTTTTAAGTTAACAAAGATGAATAAATTCTATAACAAATATATTTCTTATTCTTAGTTTAAGGGATAGTTCACCCAAAAATGAAAATTCTGTCATTAATTACTCACCCTCAAGTCGTTCCAAACCCGTAAGACCTTTGTTTATCTTCACAACACAAATCAAGATATTTTTTGATGACGCATGTCCGTGTTGACATAAGCAGCAGCACAATGCGCATGCGTTGTTTTCATGAAGCGGAAGTGCGCGCATGTGTCGTGATACTCTCCAAAATGGAGGCAAGTCACAGCAAACTGGATGAGGAGGAGAAGAATTGTTGAACAAAGTTGTTATTTGAGTTTTCTTTGTGCACAAAAAGTATTCTTGTAGCTTCGTAAATTTACAGTTGAACTACTGATGTCACATGGACTATTTTACTGATGTCTTTACTATGTTTCTGGACCTTTATCATGGTAGTACCCTTGCTGTCTACGGGAGGGTCAAAGAGCTCTCAGAATGCATCAAAAATATCTGAATTTGTGTTCCGAAGATGAACGAAGGTCTTACAGGTTTAGAACGACTTGAGGGTGAGTAATTAATGACAGAATTTTCATTTTTGGTTGACCTATCCCTTTTATGCATTAAATAATGTTAACTAATGGACCTTATTGTAAAGTGTTACCAAAAAGACTGATAATGACGTGGTGCTTCGACAGTTGGGTCTTCAGGTCAACTGGGAAAAGAGCGAACTCGTGCCTACACAGAGGATCTCTTTTCTCAGAATGGAGCTGGATTCGGTCAACCAGACAGCTTCAGCTCTGGCTCCATGGCCGAGTCCCAAGGTAGGTGTGGCTATGTACAGTAGCATTCAGTGGGTTCAGATTACACCGGCCTGTTGCACATCCTTCAGCCCGTGATTGGATCCTTCATTCCTTCAGGAAGGAGTGCCCCTGGAACAGGTATCTAGGCATATGGTGGTTTTCACAGATGCCTCGGCCACCGACTGGGGAGCCACAGACAACGGGCATGCAGTGTCAGGGGTGTGGACAGGTCCCCAACTATGATGGCATATCAATTGCCTCGAGTTGCTGGGAGTGCTCCTTGCCCTGAGCCGCCTCAGATGGTGCCTTCGGGGCAGGGACATACTGGTCAATATGGACAATATTGAGACCATTGCGCATATTAACTGGCAAGGCGGTTTACGCTCCCATCACATGTCGCAACTCACCCAACACCTCTTCCTCTAGAGTCAGAAGCATCTGAGGTCCCTTAGTGCCATTCACATCCCAAGACTGTTCAATCGGGCAGCCGACAAGCTGTATCGAGCAACACTTCCAGGGGAGTGGAGACTCCACACCCAGGCGGTTCAGCTGATCTCGAGACTTTTCAGAGTTGCTCAAGCAGACTGGTTTGCATCTCCAGAAACCACCCACTGCCAGTGTTTCTACTCCTTATCTGAGGCAACGCTTAGTATGGATGCACTGGCACACAGCTGGCCCCAGGGCCTGCACAAATATGCATTCCTCTCAGTGAGCCTAATCCCACAGACACTGTGCAAGATCAGGGAGGATGAGGAGCAGGTCTTGTTAGTTGCTCCGGAATTCATACTCCTCACTGAGAGGACCCCCGGAAATGTTCGATCAGAGCCGTGCTTTCCTTGTTGCAGCAAGGGTTGGAGCGTAGGCTGTTCCCCTCCACCCTTAAGGTTTACGTTGCTGCTATCTCTGCACACCACAACCTCATAGAGGGGAGGTCAGTGGGAAAGCATGGCCTGGTCGTCAGGTTCTTTAGGGGGGCCAGAAGGTTAAATCCCCCTTCTTTACCCTCTTGGGATTTAGGACTGGTGCTAAGAGCCCTACAAACTGCTCCCTTCGAGCCTTTGGAGTTGAAGAGTTGAAGTTTCTCTCCATGAAAACCCTACTCCTGACTGCATTGGCCTTGATCAAGAGGGTGGGGGATCTGCAGGCATTTACGGTTGATGAATCATGCCTTGAGTTGGGCCAGCTGACTCTAGTGCAACACTAAGACCCCAGCCCAGCTACATGCCCAAAGTTCCTACCACTCCCATCAAGGACCAGGTGGTGAACCTGCAAGCGCTGCCCCTGGAGGAGGCAGACCCAGCCCTAGCTTTGCTCTGTCCTGTACGTGCATTGCGACAGTACGTGGATAGAACTCAGAGCAGCTCTTTGTCTGCAGAAGGGGAAAGCTGTCTCCAAGCAGAGGATGGCCCACTGGATAGTGGATGCCATCACCTTGGCCTATGAGGCACAAGGTGTCCCCTGCCCGCTCAGGCTGCGTGCTCATTCCACTAGGGGTGTCGCATCGTCCTGGGCACTGGCTCATGGTGCCTCGCTAGTAGATATTTGTAGAGCTGCAGGCTGGTTGACTCCTAACATGTTTGCTAGGTTCTATAGCCTACGTGTCGAACCGGTTTCCTCCTGTGTTCTCACCTCAAGCATGTAGTGGCACTGAGAGGCCCAGAGTCGGCTTGCGGAGTCCATAACACCTAGTTCTCCAGAAAGTTCCCTAACCAGGCAAACCTTTTTGAGTCATCCAGCACTGAATTCAATGATGAACTGCCTTTAACTGAAAATTGAGTGTTTACTATTGTCATTTTGCATTATTGACAAACTATTTTCCTATTTAATACTGTAAAGTGCTTTGACACCATATGTATTGTTAAAAGCACTATATAAATAAAGGTGACTTGACTTGACTCTGGTGGCCGGATGTGGCAGAGCATCCGGCGCCAGGCTTTTCATCCCATGAATTCCTGAACTCAGGTGTGAGGCTAGTGCCCATATGATTGACACTGTTGGGATCCCATATGCATATTTCCATGGTACAGTTACTAGGGCCATGTTTATCCTGGCAGGCTAAACTCTGCCATCTCTAGATGATGCAGCCCGAGCCATCTCAGAAACTTCGATGTGCAGTAGGACCCTTTTAGGTTACTCCACATGAGTAAATGTCACTCAGTCCCCTCTGGGAGGAGGTGACTCCACAGTGTGCCTCTTCCAAGTAGGAAGGGCACGCTTTCCCAGTGTTATCCAAGACCTACTGTTTGGGTTGCTTGAGGGACAGCAGTAGTCGACCTTCTCTGTGTAGAGCCCGGTCCTATCGTCTGCCTTATAAGAAGGTTCAGGAGGCCTACACAGGGCACTGGAGGGGCCAGCACCTGTAGGGATTACCAATTCGTCAGTCACCAACGTGATGTCAAAAGTGACGGACTGAAAGGGAATGTCTCGGTTATATGTGTAACCCTCATTCCCTGAAGGAGGGAACTGAGATGTCACGTCCTGTCGCCACAGTTGCTGTACCAATGCTGAGCTGCAGGGTCACTGGCTCGGCTCCTCAGTGAAAACATGAATGAATGCGGTGCACCTGCTGCCTCCTATACCTGCGCTGCGAGGTGTGGCAGCCAGATGAGAATTCCGCATGCCAATGTCCATTGGCTCGTTTAGTTACACTCCTAGTGGATTGGTCTCTCTGGCGAGATTCCCAATTTGTCGGTCACCAACGTGACATCTCCGTTCCCTCCTTCAGGGAACGAGGGTTACACATGTTACTAAGACGTTACACTTTATTTTAATGTGTCCTTGTTACAGTGTAATTATACATTTAAGTACTGAGTAATATTAATCAACTACATGCACTTACTATATGGTTAGGGTTAGGATTAGGGTTTGGTTTAGGGATACTTGCATGTAATTATGCATAATTAATTTTTATTACAATAGTAAGTACATGTAACAGGTGTACCGGAGACTTTACAATAAGGTGTCATCTTATTTTATGTACCATAGTACAGTGTAATTACCATATTGTGAGACAAGATGGCGGCGCGAACACATCGCGAGGCTCAGCGTCTTACCAGATTTCGGATAATAGTGTTAATTTACCTGGTTATTTCATTCGTGTTCGCGTGATTCAGTTATGCGAACTACAGCTATAGTAAACAGTCACTTTTGGACATCAACAAACGGTGTTCCAACGTAGTTTTAGACCATCCTTTCGACTTCAGCGAACTCCCGCCGGAGCTACTGAGATCACCGCGGACAAGCGGATCACTCGCACCGACCGGAAGTGCTCGGCGTCGGCGTCGAGACCGTAAACAAAGACGGGGAATGCGTGGAGGGCTGCGTGCTAAGCTAAGGCTAAATCCACATCGACCAGCTCTGCCCAGCATCTTCCTTGCCAATGTACGGTCTCTGATGAACAAGATGGACGAACTAAAGATCTGGACCCTCACACAGAAATGGCTTATGGACTGTAATGTTATGTTTTTCACTGAAACATGGCTCTGCAACGATGTCCCAAACAGCGTGGTGCATATGGATGGGACGCTCTTTCTTCAGGGCTGACAGAGTAGCAGCAACCTCTGGTAAAAACAAGGGTGGTGGAGTATGCATTTATGTAAACAAAATCATGGTGCACAGACTCTGTCATTGTTGATACCTACTGCTCTGCTGATCTGGAGTTCCTGATTATCAAGTGCAGGCCATTCTATCTACCACGTGAGTTTACTTGCATTATTGCTGCTGCAGTTTATGTACCTCCGGATGCTAATGCTAACATGGCTATGAAAGAACTTTGTGCTGCTATTAGCAAGTTACAAACCCTGCACCCGGATGGAGCCTTTATTGTTGCTGGGGACTTCAATCACTGCACTTTAAGATCTGTTCTCCCTAAATTTCACCAAAATGTCTCCTGCACTACAAGGGGACATAAAACATTGGACCACGTTTATACTATTATGACTGATGCCTACAAAGTCACACCCCTCCCCCACCTGGGTCAGTCTGACCACCTCTCTTTGTTCCTGCTCCCCAAGTATACCCCAGTCATCAAATGTGTGAAACCTACAATAAGGACTGTTAAAATCTGGCTGGAAGGTGCTGACTCCACTCTTCAACATCAATTCAAGCACACAGACTGGAGTGAGTTTGCTGCCCAGGCCACCACAGACTCTCAGATTAACATTGACATTTACACCAACTCTGTCTTGGAGCACATCAACAGATGTGTGGGCAGAGTGACCACACACAAAAAAATTAAAATTTTCCCCAATCAGAAGCCCTGGATGAACAGAGAGGTTCGCCTCCTGCTCAAAGCAAGAGATGCAGCCTTCAGGTCTGGAGACTGGGAGGCTTACAGCTCAGCCAGAGCCAACCTGAGGAAGGGTATCTGCCAGGCCAAACTCGCACATAAACAGAGGATTGAAGAACACTTAAATTCTTCAGACCCCCGGCGTATGTGGCAAGGCATACTATCTATCACAGATTACAAACCACCTAACACTGTTCCCCCTCCAGCTCTGCCTCCCTCCCTGACGAGCTCAATCACTTTTATGCTCATTTTGATAAAAATAATAAGGAGATCTCACTCAAAGCTGAGCATCAATCCAGTGAACTGCCCCTCACACTCTCCACCTCAGCTGTTTACTCCACTCTGCGTAAGGTGAATGCAACAAAGGCAGCTGGCCCTGACGGAATACCTGGTCGTGTGCTTAAAGCCTGTGTGGAGCAGCAGGCTGAGGTCTTCACGGACATTTTCAATCTGTCCCTGGCCCAAACAACTGTCCCCACTATCTTCAAAACCTCCACCATCGTACCAGTACCGAAACACTCCACTGCCTCGGTCCCTAACGACTTCCGGCCTGTTGCACTCACCCCCATCATTGCCAAGTGCTTTGAAAGGCTGATTGCATCCCACTTAAAATCCTGTCTCCCTGCTACACTAGACCCATTTCAATTTGCCTATCGCTGCAATAGATCAACAGAGGATGCCATCTCAACGGCACTTCACTCTGCCCTCACCCACCTGGACAGTCAAAAACACACATGTGAGAATGCTGTTCATTGATTTCAGTTCTGCATTTAATACTGTAATCCCTCCCAAGCTGATCTCCAAGCTCAGCCAGCTTGGAATCAGCACATCCATCTGCAACTGGATTCTAGACTTTTTGACTAACAGACCTCAGTCTGTTAAATTAGATAACCTCTCCTCCTCCATCATCACCCTGAACACCGGCGTGCCACAGGGCTGCGTACTGAGCCCTCTCCTGTACTCCCTGTTCACCCATGACTGCGTTCCTGTTTATGGCTCCAACACCATAATCAAATTCGCAGATGACACCACGGTGGTAGGTCTGATCAAGGATGACGATGAGTCAGCCTACATGTTTGAGGTTGAGTGCGTTGCTGTTTGGTGTGCCACCAACAATCTGGAATTAAACACCCAGAAGACAAAGGAGATCATTGTGGACTTCAGGCGGACTAGGAGTCATGCACACACACCCATCTACATCAATGGAGCTGTAGTGGAGCGTGTGTCGAGTTTCAAGTTCCTTGGCATCCACATCTCTGATGACCCCACCTGGTCCCATAACACCTCCACCCTGGTCAAAAAGGCAAAGCAGCGCCTTTACTTCTTACGGAGCCTTAAGAAAGTTCACCTGAATCCCAGGATCCTTGTGGAATTCTACCGCTTTACCATTGAGAGCATACTCACAAACTGCATCTCAGTGTGGTACAGCAATTGCTCCGCATCTGACCGCAAAGCACTCCAGCGAGTGGTGAAAACTGCTCAACGGATCACCGGCACCCAGTTAACTTCCATTGAGAACATCTATCAGAAGCGCTGTCTGGGCAGGGCAAGAAACATCATCAAGGATGCCTCTCACCCTAACCATGGACTTTTCACTCTCCTTCCATCCGGCAGACGTTACAGGAGCCTACGCTCTCGGACTAGCAGGCTCAGGAAGAGCTTCTTCCCCGAGGCCGTGACCCTTCTGAACGCCACACCACCAATCTAACCGGCACCTACTGTACTTTATTACTGCACTGGTCAAAGTACTTTACATACATGTATTTGCACTACTCATATTTTGCACATACTGCACACTGTTCTAGTTATCGCACTGTAAACTAGTTGTTACTGTACAAAGCACAGTAAACTATTCTATAAAAATATAATTGCACTACTGTTTTTGCATAGAATTCATTTTAACAATACTTTTGCACACTCATCCAACTGTATTTATTACCACTGTTCTCACGTTGCTGCTGTTCATAATGTGTATATATAATCCTATATTGCTCTGTTCATAATGTACATGCAATCCTACACTGCATTCCTATTTTATATTCTGTATATACTCTGCTCAATACTGTATATAGCAACCCCACTGTACATTCTGTAAATCATAGCTTCACTTATTTTGCACTTTTTATGTATATAAAACACTATATTCTTGCACTTCTGGTTAGATGCTAACTGCATTTCATTAGCTCTGTACTTGTACTCTGCATAATGACAATAAAGTTGAATCTAATCTAATCTAATCTAATATTCCAAAATACATATACTAACATGATAGTGTAATCATCAAAAGAAAACCAACTGCCATCATGGTAGTTCCTTATTTTAGAGAGTTATGAGAATCCTGTCAGTCCTCATCCCAAATCAGCAGGAGAGCACACAGAAGCTGATTATTACTTATATATTCTCCACGGATTGAATTTCCCCTGCATTTTCCCTGCGACACACACTCTGTCCTGGCACTTGCACCTGCTGCTCACCTGAGAGCCACAGGTGGCCTGGAGAGGCTGTACCCTGGGACTGGATTATGTAAACAACTGTCTGAAGAAGGTGTCTCCACAGGTCTCTGTCAAATAACTATTGTTGGCTCTCTCAGACAAAATAAGGGACAGGGAGACTATCATAGACTCAAGGGAGGGCCTAGGGGTAACATTACCTTTTGAGGTTATAATATTTCTTCTGGATGAAATTCGATAGACAGACTTCTTTGAATTGAAGTGCTGGAGTGAAGCCAGGTCGGTAACAATACAGTCGCTAAAGCAAAGAGAGAGAGAAATGAAGCTATTAGACTTATCCCTGAGCTTATAACCTACTTCCATAGGTGACACATTTTTCACCCTCCATACCTGAGGCACAAGCGCTGAGGATTAGAGAAGTAGCCAATGCAGTGCAGTGGATCAACACACATAAGCAGGCCATGACGGAGGCTGACAGCTGACCTTTGCCGAATAAAGCCGTGAAAGATATTAAAACTAATATCTCGAGGTTCCTAAAGGATGAAAAACGAAATCCTAGTCACGTAATGCCAGCCAGATCTGTGCAATTACCTGTTTTTATGTGTTGCTCAATACAGACCTTTGGGACTTGGGCTGGAAAAAGGAGAGAGCTGTGCCTTGAGACATTATCATGTTTTCAAGAAGTGTCATCTAAGCTGGCAATCCCCTGTCTATTATTCCATCAGAGCACTGTAGTCTGCTTAGCACCATAAATATTCCGTCTGATCAGGGTTTGAAAGGAGCAGATGAAACTCATTACTCGAATGTAATGATTAAGTTACGTCTACTTTTTTTTTTTTTTTGTGATGTTTCTGTTGTGTATAATTAATAAACAGATTTCTGCCTCATGAGTAAACGTCAGACCTGTGCTGCAAAAACGAAAAAAAAAAAAAAAAAAAATATTCCAGTGAAAATGTTGAAAAATCCTTGAATACATCCTACAATAAAAATAATAATTATTATTATTATTTTCTAATGTTAATAGCAGCATGTACTAATATGTTATTAAATTAAAAAGTTGTATCTTTTAATATTATTTCATGAACTTGAAATAAAATTAACTAACAATTAATAGTTGTGTCACGATACGCTGCCGGAAGGAACAAAGAGTCGAGAATAATCCAGAGAGAGAGTATTTATTAATCCAACACAGGGGTAACTCCAACACAGGGGTAACTCCAACACAGGGGTAACTCCAACACAGGGGTAACTCCAACACAGGGGTAACTCCAACACAGGGGTAACTCCAACACAGGGGTAACTCCAACACAGGAAACAGGAGGAAGACACACCTATGTAACTTGTAGACCCGACCCACACAGACTGAACAGACTAGGACCTTTAAAGACAGGATAATTGGGGAAACACAGGTGAGTGGAATGACTAAATTAACCGGGACATGGAACACATAGGGAAGAAACTAGACACACCTGGAAACTAATCAAACCAAACACGGGAGACAGAAATTCACAGGGTCAAATTCCGTGGGTCACAGGGGCAAAGACACACTAAATGAGTCTAGGGGTGTGACAAGTTGTATTTTTAAATAATTTTAACAAAGATTAATACAAATGTAATACCCAATGTTAGTTAAGGTTAGTCAATGCATCATTAATATGTTTCCAAATTATCTTTTACCTAAAGAAAACTATTTTATGAACAACTGCAATGTGATATCATTAAAACGGACAAAAAGTTAATTTTCACTGTTAAAATCCCAAAAATAATTTAATGGTATATTATGAAAGTTACCATACCTCATGGTAGTATTTGTTGCAAGTTTTTATTGTTTTAAATATATATTTAAAAACAAAAAAAACTATATTTGTATTAAAATAGTTTAATGTTACACCGTAATCAGAATCAACACAGAAGTACAAAATTAAACAATTAAATATTTAGACATACTGTACATCACAATTATTACTGTAATGTAATGAAACAATGACATTTTTAAGCATAAACCTAATTATAATGATATTAAATTGCCTAATAAACTTATTTTTTAAGATAAACTCTCTGAAAGTCTCAGTATCAGTTTTGCTTCATGTTGTAAGGATGTTTAGATATCTGTACTGTAAAGCAAGACAAAAAATACTGATTAAGAAAATGTTTGGTGTAAATATGCAACAGATAGAAATTGGTTTACAGCTGGGGGAGGAGGTGTTTGGGAGGCCTTTGGGAGCCCAGCTGTTAGTCCTATAATGTGTGGGTGGTCCCAGACATCCATACATACATCACTAGCACCACCACTCCACAGCGTTAAGATTGATGTACATTAAATCAGCCACAGATCCATGCAGCGGGTGTCTATAAGGTCAGCTCCGCTCGCTTTATCACAGAAGACCTTTATCACAGATATATATATATATATTTATATATTATATTTAATGTATAGAAAAACATAATGTTTCTGGACATCTAAATGCATGTTAATTGCACTTAAATGGAAACATATTATGGTTTAAATGTGTATTAAATGCAATCATCTGAACTTTAAATGCTTTTTGACCACTTAAGTAAGACTAGGACTTTATCTTTGAAAGTTTGCAATTACTTACTGTATATTAAAAAAAAGTATATATATATATATATATATATATATATATATATATATATATATATATATACTTTAATGTCATATGCATTGAAACTTGTATGTCATGTATTTAAATATATTAGTAATCACACATTTGTAATAATGAAGAAAATGTATGAATGTATTAACTTAATGAGTAACATAAATTATAATCAAAATAACTGGACATCCTTAAAGCATGGCAAAAAGATTATTGAACATAACTGTTTAAAATTTAAACTTTTAATTTGGCATTATTACGTTAAGTGCTGTTAAAGAGTATGTGAAATTAAAGTGAACTGTCTTTAAGTACATTTAAGTGGTCTTTATTCAATTAAAATGATCTATCCTTCCATTCTCCAAACGGTTTATGCTCTGCATGGCTGTGCAAGGCTGGACATTGATAATAATATATTAAATGCAATATATTATATACTAAAAATATATTTTAGGATTTAAGATACACCGCAAGCAAGGACACATTCAATACAATTATCAATGCAAGGATCAACCTGTTATAATTTTCCACAATGTTATTTTTTTAAAAATAGTTTCAGTTTCTGAGTGGGCAAAAATTTAAAATGAGCAGAATGACCTTCAAAGTAGTCTTGCAGTGTGAGTAACAGCTGTTTCCACGGGCCGGAAGCTCACCACACGAAGAAACACAATGAGACTGGAAATGGCACTGAGGGGACACCTGTTCTTCACAGGGACAAGAGAAATTCAATTATAAAGAGTCAACCGGTGTGGACATATGACATACTAGAATTTAAGACATATAAGGAAGAAAAGACAAGAAAGGTATAATATAATGCACAGGGGTCAGGATGGGGTTGAACTTGTCCTTGTGACCATCAGCTGAACTTATAATTAGAACAAAGACAGATCCTCCTCAGCACAAGAAGAAGAATCCATGAGAAGAATGCAGACTGTGAAGAGATTACCCAGTGGAACAATCTGAGGCCATTCTGCTTAACACAGCTCATGGCACTTGAAGTAGTTAGTGAAAGGCTGAATCATGTACTGCACCTTAAATATCCTTTTCTATGCCTGATTATAAAAGTACTAAACAGGTACATATTGCCAAAGCATTGAACATAGCAAAATAAAAACAAACAAACATATAATACATCAAATACATATACACAAATACATATAAAATACATCCATATTATATTATATTATATTATATTATATTATATTATATTATATTATATTATATTATATTATATTATATTATATTATATTATTATTTATCTGTTTTTTGTTCGTTTGAAAGAAATTAATACTGCATCAATCATGCATTAAATTGATTAAAAGTGACAATAACATTTTGTTACAAAAGATTTTTATTTCAAATAAATTTTTGATCTTCATATTCATCAAATTTGATCTTGGATGACCTGAGGGTGAGAAATTTTCATTTTTTTTTGAAATTTTGATTTATTTAACATTTCAAGGGTGAGTGTTTAATGTTTTAATTGATGTATGGTTTGTTATGATATAGAACAATATTTGGCCGAGATACAACTATTTGAAAATCTGGAATCTGAGAGTGCAAAAAAATCAAAATATTGAGAAACTCACCTTTAAAGTAGTCCAAATTAAGTTCTTAGCAATGCATATTACTAATCAAAAATTTAATTTTGATATATTTACAGTATTAAATTTACAAAATACCTTCATGTAACATGATCTGTACTTTCCTAAAGATTTTTTAGTATAGAAGAAAAAAATCAATAATTTTGACCCATACAATGTATTTTTGGCTATTGCTACAAATATACCCCAGCGACTTAAGACTGGTTTTGTGGTCCAGGGTCACAAATAATGATTAAAAAATGTATCACAGTATGAAGAAAAATATTAATCAGCATAACTGTTTTTTACTGTGATAATAAGAAATGAGCATATTAATGAGCATATTAAAATGATTTCTGAAGGATCAGGGAAGACTGAAGTAATGATTGCTAAAAGATTATTGTTATCATTATTATTATTATTATTATTATTAATATTATTATTGCATTTGTTGAGACTTCTTTCAAAAGAAAAATTAAAATCTTTCTGACCCTAAATGTGAATGTATTATATGCAGAGTTGGGAGCATGTCATTGTTTTGCAAGTCACATATAAGTGTCTTCCCAGTTCATTTTCTGGTGAAATAAGGTATAAACTATTTTTGTTAATCATTTTATTTTATATATTTAAAAAAATAATGTCAAAAATGAGACTACGTGTATGTATAAACCAGATCCATCAAACCAGAGTCAAGACACAAGAAAACAACAGTCACAGTAAAGTAGCACCACAACAGCACATTATGTATTACGCAATAGTGCAGGCAAACCACATTTCACAGCCTCATATGAACAAACGTATTGTAACATTTGCAAGTTTTACATTCTGGACAAAAATATCCACAGCATAATCCCTTTATGAGTCGCTCAATCAGTGACCCCGAGTGCAGTAAACATGAGCTTACAGAACGGGCTGAGAATAAACTTCACTGAAAACATCTTTTGATTGTTTCTCATATGTGCAGAGAGAGGAAGAGGGAAAAAAGACTGGCTCACTTGTTTTCAAACCCTTCCCTCTTAGCAGATGTTGCTAATTACACAAGCGTGTTTGACAAAGAGTTCAAACTGCACTGTTTTCAACTCAAACAACTCTCACACAATTATTCTGCCAAGGTTTGTGTGCACTGGCACGTCGTTTCATCTCCACTATTGTTTGGTTTGTTATTAGCGGCTGTTTTCTCAGCGTGTGTATGTGGAGAACAGGTCTGCTCTGGCTTCATGACCACTAAATACGGTCCCCTGGTAATTTTGCAGCCAGTGAGAAAAAACTCACTTCCTGTGCTAGAGTTAGAATGACTATGTTTTGCAGATTTTGTTCAAATGGTGGTGTTTTCTTGTTGTTTCACAGATGCCTACATCATTATAAGCTAGGACATACAGTATGAGGAGAGTGCATTCAGAGTCTACTCTTGAATCAGTGTTCTCAATAACATGCCTTAACAATTCTGCTATAATCAGGAATGACTTTGTATTCAATTTTGATATTCATTACCATACACTTTCACTATTAAACAAACAAACAAATAAATGTTGTCATTACATAAACAGTAGTATACAGTGCCTCTGTATACTACTCATTTCTCATTTCTGTACCAGTAAATCATCAGTACCATACAGAGAAAAAATAAAAATAAATAAATAAAATTGTTGTTGCAATTTAAATCAGTACAAAAACACATTATAACAAATAATATAATGTATAAATATTTAACAATTTACATAATATATGTTTTTTTTTCATACTGCACTAATGAGATTTTTTGTATTAATTGCTTACTTGTCATGAAAATCATGCAAAACAAGATTTCTGTATCAACAAATGCAACAAATACTACCAAACAATTACATGCCTTACAATTTACACAATATATCTTTAATTTTTTTAATTTTTACAGTAAGTATTTATTTATTTATTTAATTATTTGTTTGTTTGTTTGTTTGTTTATCATGAAAGTTTTTGGAAAAATTTTGATTGATTGATTGATTGATTAACTGTTTTAAAATGGAAATTTAAAACACTTTGTTTTGAGGACCAATTCTCACTATTTACTAGTTGCATATTACCATGCATATTACTAGTATAATTATAATTTATAGTATAATAAATATGACCATATTTTAGATCCTTTCTTTCTTTCTTTCTTTCTAAGAAAATTTGACTTGGTTATGTTCAAGAAAAGTTTGTGAGATTCTACCAAAAAAAAAAAAAAAAAAAAAAGTAGTTAATGTAGTTAATATATTCCAGCAGTGATTTATTTGTAAAAATAGGAAATGAAGTCACAGTGAAGCTTGATGACTGCAGCAACATGTAGGTCTGAGTCTATTTCAGTTTACTGGCTTATCGTTTGAGCAAATAGCACAACAGTGCATCTGCTGTGTTGTTCACAGCACGTTATCAGAAACTCAACTTTACATAAGCTCTCCGCACACAGACACTGATAAAGAGACGTCTTCTCAGCAGAAAAGAGGGCTCCCGATACAATGCCACAGTTCTTCCTGTGTACACACACAAGACCCATCAATATCCTTTCCACTCTCTGAGTCAATATTAGCAGGGAGGTATTTGGCCTTGGTATTACTGAAACACCTCCGCTGGGGTGGGCAGGTGCCTCAACCCTGTGTGTAGATTCTGGCACATGGAGTTCACACGCGGTGTTCGTTCTCACACAGTGTGTGTGTGTGTGTGTGTGTGTGTGTGTGAGCTGCCTTGTTGGTGTCACCTTGGCTTCCGTCCCAGGGACACAGCGCAGGCTGTTCGGCACTGTTTACCCAACTGCACCCCTGGACCTCACAAAACTCTCGAAAATTGAACTCTGTTTCATACCTGCACATAAACGCACACATTCTCATGACTGGAACGACATATGCAGCCAAAATGATGAATAAACAGCCAAGAATGTAAGAGACCACCTTTCCATCCTCAATGCCAACATGTACGTAATTCGTTGTGAAATTAAATCAAAATTTAACCTATTTAGCTCGCTAATATTTATTCTTGGTCTTTTTCTTAATGTTTAACATCATATAAACATTAGTTTGTTCTGCCTCAGAAGACATTCCTTTAGGTTTTGAGTTCAGTTAACAGTAAATTTTGTAGTTACACTGACTTTAAAGTCACAATATCACAGAAGCAGTGACAAATCTTTTATTCTGTGACATACCAACCCGATCTCACAGCAATTGGCACATATTTTACGAGGTGGCTAATTCGAATGAGGTCGTACGAATTCATATGTTTTGTGAAAAATCATGCGTATTTTACAAGGTGGGAAATTCATAGGAATTTGTACAAATGACCACCCCTAAACCTATCCCTCACAAAAAAAAAATATATATATATATATACAAAATCATACGAGTAAGTCCATTTACTGAAGACACACAGTGAAAAACTAGCAATCAAAAGGTGTGGAAAGTCATTTTGCGGCTAACCTTATTACATATGCATTTTTTGGAGTTTTCCTTTTTGAATATGAATTTTTTGGAGTTTTTTTTTTATGTCACAAAATTTTGTGGTATTTATTTTATAAAGTATTTGTGCCATTAATTAACCCCCATAAGGCATTTCTTAACCTATTTTCTAGCTGAACATGGCTCCATACATCACCAGAAAGAAGTCTGTCATTTCATGGCAAGATCGAATTATTAAAAATTAAAAATGATTAAAATAATTAAATATGACCCCCCCAAAAAAGGCATGGATGAATCATTCACAATAGCATGCATTTGAATATTTCAATTTCATGCCAGACCTTAAATAATAATAATAATTATTATTATTATTATTATTATTATTATTCAAGGCATTTATATTTTATTTTATTTTATTATTTTATTATATTATTATTTTTATTGAATTTTTTTTATTTTAATTTTTTGGGGCTGTGTAATGCAATATAGATATGTTTTATGCTATATTCTATAGTATCCATTAGCATAGCATGGCTTCTTCTACAGTCAATTTTCTCCTGAAAGGTCAACCACTGTCATCGCAGAGCAACAGCTGAAGGGTATGTTTCTGACCTAAACCTTGAATGTCACAAACCGTGTATCCGTCTGAAGTCAATTCATGGATAACCTATGATGCTTTCCATTTGACCTCACCATCATCCTGAAGAGGGCAGCCTGGGAGATCGTTCTCCTGGGTGTCACCTGTGTTGAGAGAGCAAGGTCACACCTGCAGGTGCCTGGAAGGGTGATAGATGATGTTTCTTTAAACTCCAGAGAGCATGGTTCTTAGGGACCGGCTTTTTACTCTCTCTTGAAGTATAATGGGCTCCTTTGAAGGGGCAGAACTTGGGAGAATACTGCTCGATTAGTTAATGACACGTTCGGCTTAAATCAAGCATAATCACCATTATCTCAGGAAGCTCACATCAGCTGTGGTATTTCCTACTATTGGCAGGGCTGCTTTTAATAGCTTTGCTCATTGTACAGAAAAAACAGGAAATGGGTAGAGAATGTGACAGTTGCATTGCCAGTCCTCATTTAGACTGCATTATATATCTGGTCTGGGCCTGAATCAGCATTTGCAGATTTGATTCTTTTCTGCAATGTGTGGTTTTATTGTTAGCCGTTCTGATTGGTCCTGTCTTTGCTGGAACAACGTGTTTTTTTTGTTTGACTTTCTGGTTTTTTATGTATTTTAAGGTGGTTAGTCTGTTTTGATGGTTTTATCAGAGTTTAGGCAACTTGTGAGGCTGCAAGGACCTGTTGGCCAGCTAACCTCTGTGAAAAATAACTGTACTTAATTTCTTGCAGAACATTTACTGTAAACTATATAAAAGGCCACCTGAGTGTACTTAAAGTTTGCTGTATATTAAATAAAAGGTTTCTTGAGTGACTTTTAAAAAGTGGACTTTTGTGCATTTGCAAGTGCATTTTAAATCATTATATTTTAATAATCTTTTATCCTGCTTTAAAGAAGAGTGTTTATTTTTCATTTTTATATATAAAGTCCTGGATAAGTGGGTCAAAAAGCACTCTTAAAGGTATAGTTATTAGGTTTTTTTAAGTTTTGTAATGTTTTTCTATGCTTTTGGAGTTATTCATTAGATGTTTGAATTTCTGTTGATAGTTAGTGAATTCATTTTGAAGAATGTTAGTAAACATACATATTTTTAATATCAGTACTGTTTTTCATACTATGGATGTCAGTGGCTACCCTCAGCTGCTTGGTTACCCACATTCTTCAAAATATCTTTGTCTTTCTTTAGCAGAAGAAAGACGCTGTTTGGACATTGGAGTTAATTGATGCTTAGTAATTTATTATTTTGTTTTCTTTTTTGGATGATTTATGTCTTTAAGTTGAACTAATTGCATTTAATATTAATTTAAACTATATTGCATTTTCATTTAATTGTAAATAAATGCAATTAAGTGTCCAAAAACATTAAGAATTAAGTATAAATGCATCCTAAAGTGTAGCCTGCTTCCTTTTCACAATGGAAAACACCAGCTAAACTACCTTAAACCAGCAAAGACCATAAATGGGTGTACAATTTTGAAAATGTGCATTTATTTATTTTATTTTTTATTTAACTTTTTTATTTAACTACAATTTTTAAGAACATTTCATTTAATTAAAACTTTTAAGATATTATCTATTAATTTGTCCATTTGGAATGTGATTTATTTGTTCATATTTGTTTTGAATTAGTAAATTGACTGTATAACTTAATGTTATTTTAAGTGTCATTCCTACTCTTCCATATTCCATACTTGCGTCACAATGTGCAAAAATTTTCAATTGAGGTAGCAGTAAAATGTATACTTTATATATCAAGAAATGGCACTTTGATATTAGGTCAAGCTGCATCACACTTCTACAGTGTCATAGAGAAAGAGTCTGCATTCAGGTGTAGTGGGTTCAGGCGTCACATGAGCTCCTTTGCTTGCATTTTCTTTTGCTCCAGAAGCAGGTTAGTTGTGGTGTTTTATGGGGTTTAATGAGCTCCTTTATCTTACAGGCTGCGAGGATCAGTTTAGTTTCTTGTCAAGTGCTGCTCTTCAGATCTGGCCCTAAGGCACAACCGTGAGATGTCAGAATGACAGTCTAGACAGCAGCTGTCTTACTGAGAACTTTTCCAAATCTCCACATGAAACACCAGTCCCTCCTACACGCAGGAATCATTTGTCTCTATTCAAGCCCAGTCAGAAGGGAAGTTTGGCTTTCGTTGCATAGTTTGCTTAAAGATAAGGGTTTCATTGGACCGTGTGTCCCACAGAAACATTCCATCAAAACTGTCTTCAAAGTAAACACGGGCATCGACGCTTTCAGGCATAGAAGTGTTAAAGAGCACCTGTTAGAACCCATATAGAGGCTAAACAAGCCTAAGAGCAATATTACAAGAGTGAAATTTAATAGTTGGTCATTCATTGCCAGCAATGTTGGGGAAAGTTAATTTTAATGTAATGTGTTATTTTGAAAAGTAATCTGATTACGTAACTCGTGTTACTTGTAATATGTTTCCTCCAACACTGAATGCCAGGTAGTATTGCTTGATATGTTTCTATCTATATTATTTGAGGTGCTTGCATTATTAGTACTATTGCTCATAGGTAAAAAGATCATAATTTTATCAGTATTAAAACATGGTTAATTGGGTAATGGTAAACTCCCTCACTATATACTAAAAAGTGAAAAACTGGAATAAATCTAATGTGACATGTCATGTCATTTTAGTTTTTGGAAATGAAGGCATCTTATAACTTGCAATGAAAAACTGTAACTTGATATATAAATTGGTATTTATCTCAGCTTGTCGCAAAAAAAACAAATTATAATGAGTTTTATTCATCATGTGGCTTTCTCTTTTGTGTGTTTTTAGGTGGTTGTCAGTATATTATAAAGGTAAAACATTGATTTAAGTAATTTGGTGTATTAACATTGTTTCAGTTAATTGAATAGTTTTTAATGTAAATTTCAGTGTAATCTGTAAAACAAAGAGACAACATGTTGCTGTACCATATTTTTATAGTAAAGGTCAGGCAACCACAGCTGCAGTTTTTGTTGTTGTTGTTGTTGTTGTTATTTGTTAAATTTTATTATAAATTTTCTTTTATAGTGGTGTTACTACTGACCTAATCTTAATATTTTGAATCATGTGGCTTATCGAAGTGTCTTATTAAATGAGCAATCATCAGGCCACCGTATAGCAACCACCCAGAAAACCCTTTTTGCACACGCAAACATCACTTTTCTTGAGAAAATGTAATACATTTTGTAGGACTTAGTATTACATTTAATTTGGGTATTTGTTGTTTTTCATTGTTTATGATTGAAATAGGATTGAATATGTGTTATGTTGTGTTTTTTTTAAACAGTGAAATGAATCTGATTGCTTCATCTGTTATTGGCATTCATGCAGTTATTTGTAATTCACATACTTGTCACCAGACTTTGTGTTAAATTGTTTACAGTTTTAGAGGTTGAGAAGCATACCAGCCTCATGTAGTGTGCCAACAAGGCCAGCTGTTCAGAAATAAGCTGCCTTTGAGCGCCACCTAGTGGTCGTTTTGTGCTGTAGTGTCTAAGCACTCTTGAAAGCGATTCTTGTTCTTAAAAGACTTGGATCCTTCCTCTCTCTCTCTCTTTTTTTTTTTTTTTTACCGGACTGATTAATGTCTCCACCAGTTATAAGAATATATATATATATATTTTTTTATATATATATATATATATTATATATATATATATATATACACACACACACACACACACACACACACACACTGTCTCCACCAGTTATAAGAATATATATATATATATACACACACACATTTACAAAGTTTTTTTTTTTTCTTTGGATGAAATAAAGGTAACACTTTACTTTTCTTAATACTAACACCTTTTACTAAAGCTTTAATGTATAATGCATTATTAAGGTATTTATAATGTATGTTGTATATTTAAAAAAAAATATATAGTAACCAAAGTTGAAGTGCATTATAATATTTGAAAGTCTGTTTGTCACGTGTTTCAATGCATTATATTTTTTAAAGGTGTAGCAATGAATATATCTATCTATCTAAACATTCTTCTGTCACATAGCCTTTATATAAACAATCTTCTGTCAGGACATAATAAATATAATACATGTATTTGTTGTGTTGCTCCTGATTCATTTTAAAGTAGAAATGTTGATATTTTAAAAACTAATGGCAGGCAATATGTTAGCACAAGAATCACTGAATTTAAAATTATGCATTAGAAAGTTTTATCTATATCTATCCAGCCAGTTTTGTTTGCAGTTTATTTGAAGCTGCATTTGCTGTTCTTCCCAACAGTGTTTTCCAGCTACTTCATTCAGATCATAAAAGTGAAGGGCCCCGGGTTTACTACACCCTTAACCACAGTTACAGTGGACTCACGTCAACGTTGAGCCCGCTCCATATGAGCTTCCCACATACAGCCATAAAACACAAACATCAGACGGGGAAGAGAGCCTCTCCTGATATTCAGTAAAGCGTTTATTTCAGTGGAGGGGGAGGACGAGTGCAGAACACCTACTGGAGGAGCACCTTTCAATAACCTTCAATCTCTGCTATCACCAATATACAGAAAAATCACGTCACTCAAATAAATCACTTCAAACAGATGTTGAGTGACATTCTTAACTCACACATAATCCAGCTCTGTGATTCAAATTAGTAATGTGTTCATAACTGTATACAGTAGCTCAAATCCAGCCCTGTAGTCATTAACTGATGCACTGTTAAATCTGTTAACCCCATAATAATTCTGTACTGTGGAAGTCCATATTGACCCCAAAGGATAAAAACCAAACATGTAATACACATGACATGAATATAATCAGAATCAGAATCAGAATGAGTTTTATTGCCAGGTATGTTTACACATAAGAGGAATTTGTTCTCGTGACAGAAGCTTCCACAGTGCAACAGAAACACAGTGACAGGACAAAAACACAGATAATAAAATAATAAAAACAGAACAAGTAAATGGGGAATAACAATATACAGATTGACAGTTTTATGTACAGGTATATTACAATAGACAGTTTTGTATTTACAGGTATATTATGTGCAAATTTGAAATGTAAACTAAATATGAGTGTTAGATAAATAAGTATAAGTGTATAAATAGTGTTGTTTGTTCCACAATTATTGTCAAGTGTTCATAAAATGGATTGCCTGAGGAAGAAACTGTTCCTGTGCCTGTAGCGTCGACCAGATGGCAACAGTTCAAAGAGGGAGTGTGCTGGATTTGAGGGGTCCAGAGTGATTTTGCCAGCACTTTTGCTCACTCTGGATGAGTACAGTTCTTGGAGAGTCGATGCACCAATGCACCAATCTCTGCGTGCCCAGGCATCAGACTTTTGAAACTTTTCAGAATTTTCACCTGTGACAATTGATCATATTTTCACTATCATGTTTTTTGAGAATCACTTATTCTCACTTGGAACAATATTTTCATTTCTAGAAAACTCAGACATATGCCTGATTCATTGTGCCACTGATATATGTACCAAACAGTACTATAAATAAAATATTGGTAGATTAAAAAAACAGAGGATCACTTGTATTATCACTTTATTTCGTAATGTTGCTCAGCAAACTTGTTCTAGTAAAGGACTGGACACAACAGTGTGACTTTCTATAAAACTGATTTGAAATGATATGTATTACGAAAAATTGCCTTCAGCAAATACTCTTTGCATACAAACAGTTCAATGATGTCAATGTTATTAAAAAGCTCATTAGACAGTCACTTGGACAGTGCATATGTAGGGAAGTGTACTGTATGGTGAACATGTGGCAGACATGTAAATGTGCAAAGCTACTGTTTAAAGCATAATGGCCATAAGAGAAATGTTTGTCAGCTGTTTTGCTAAAGCCAGCTGTCGTTTAACTGAGTGGAAGTTACAGGACCGACTTGATCCCGCTCATCTCCCTTACAAATGCACAACACACACTTCCCACTACAGTTTGTGTGTATACAGATGTTCCTTAAAACCTATAATCTGTCATTTGGGAGAAATCTGAATTCACAGCCTTCAGCTACAAGGCAGAAACGTTCTTCAGGAAATATGTATAGCGACAGCTGTGGCTCGCTCCCGCTAAGACTGCTGAATAAACCACTGTCTTGAATAAAATCCATTACACACCACCTCAGCATGCAAGATCCATTAAGAAGAAGGACCTTTAGGAAGGGCTGTGCACTTTGAAAGCTTGGCAGAATTTCAAAACCCAAACAAGCATTTAGTCAGCTTTCGCACAGGTTTGGTTTTAAATATAACAAATTGGCCTTCACACTTTTAAATGATTAAAAATGGGAGAGCCTATTGGGATTAACCATAAAAATCATATTTAAGTTGCCATGAATATACATTTAAGTGCAATCTGTTCAATGATCATACAGTCCTAAAGGAATAGTTTAAAATAAACACTCTGTCATCATTAACTCAACCTCAGGTTGTTAAAAAAAAATGCATGACTTTCTTTCTTCTGCAGAATGCAAAGTAACAAATCAACCAGTTGTTCAAACACTGGAAAAAATTCCAAACATAAAACAAAGATTACAGCACCCTGCATCATATTTGCTGAATGAAATCCAATACTTGTTTCTTACTAAATTTGGTTGCTGATTCCAAAAATTTTAGTATATTTAAATGGTGACAGAAAATTAGTTTTTTTTTTGCAATGTTTTTGAAATTAAATTTGAACGTATTTTTCCACTCCTTTGCATGTTGTAAGTTAAATTATAAATTTTGAATACTTTTCTTTGCCATAAAAACATAAAATAAGAATAAAGATTTTTCAAATTATGTATCAGCTTGAATGCATTTGTGTAAAAACTGTTTGTGAACGAAAGTATTTAATGATATTTTACAAATGCATCATATGACACAACAGCATCATCAAATTAGCCAATATTAGGCCAATCAGCAGGTTTTTTTTGTTTTGTTTTGTTTTGTTTTGTTTTGTTTTGTTTTGTTTTGTTTTGTTTTTACCAGTGTGTTACTTTTTAATTTTTCTATTTCATTATTTTCTCAATTTTCTAGCAATTCTGAGTGGAAATAATTTCAAAGTAAATTTTACACCATTTTTTTTTTTTGCCATGTATAAAAGTAAAAGGGGTCACAACAACAATTTTTCTCCACTAACTCTCATTGTATGGACTTTTTTAAGTATGTTTTGTGTTCCAAAGGGCGAGTAAACGATGACATGAATATGACAGGACTATACATTTAAGACATCAATACATTATTGTTTGGCAATAAAATGGTCTAATAAAAGGTCATTTCACAATCCATGGAGCTGCATATGTGAACACAAGCTTACATCACAGATCAAAAACCTGCACACGTGCCTTCAGCTTGCCGTGATTTCCTCTTAATGCAAAAGCCCTGTGAGTGGGAGCAAGACAACGGAAGAAACTGAGAGGAGGGGTTGATGCTCGAGGACCCTTAGTTTCTGCAGCGGGGACCGGGCTCACAGCCGTGTCTGACTTTCAAAAGTAATTTGTCCCACTCAGTCCAGTGAGGGTAAATAAAAGTCTCTTATCCTGATTAATCTATCCGTCTACACCGAACAAGGTGAATGGAAGGTGGCACAAATGAGGGTGAAGAATGCTTGGTGCGCTAGTGTAAACAGCCCCTGGGTCAGGCTCCGCTCCATCACTCATGGCAGGGGCCGCCCCCTTGGGTCCATGGCCCGACCATTTATTTAGAGCCAACAACAGCCGTGGTGAGGTCACAGCAGTGATTAGATGGGGAGAGAGGGGAGGCGATCCCATCGAGTCTGGGTTATTCCCACAACTTCCTCTGCTCTTTTCTTTCCATTATGCGTTCATCACACACAGGGAATGTTTAAAACAACACACTGCTCCTACTAGCTGTAATTTCTATAATTAATTTGAATATTCAGAGCACACTGCATGAAGTACTGTATCCCACAATGCAATGCACCTGGATTGAAGTATCCAAATCTTGTCTCATTATTTGATGCGATTGACAAATGTTTTGGCTTAAAATACAACAACATATACAATGAAATATTTTTTTAATATTTTTTGAGATGATAGCTGGCACCACATGCTGAACAACATGCAAAATACTGAAGTCTTAAGACAACAATCTTAAAGGTGCAATATGTGATTGTCTTCAGAAACATTTTTTGTTAGCTGGTTGAAAGTCTCTTCACATCCCGATAGCAATAGTATTTATTTATATATTCTGTGGAAGGCGTAGGACCAAGACATGCTCATCCAATCAAACATACAATTCTGGTATGCTGCTGTTTAGGGCTGGGCGATTTTTCCGATTTTATCAATTAATTTGAATTTAATGTTTTGCCACGATTTTATTTTTTAGAAATTGAGGAATCACAATTTTAAATAGGCTATAATATATATATATATATATATATATATATATATATGTAAATGACAGTATAAAAAGCCTACTGTGGGTGCCAAAAACAAGTTTTCTTTTCATTTATTATACAATTAACAAAAGCAAAAAAGCAAAAAAAACAATGACATTTGATTGTTGTTTTATTTTTTCTATTTTATTTGTTTTCTTTTTATTTATTATATTATTTAAAAGCCCTTGTTACGTGTACTGCATTTAAGCTAACTGAGACTTGTTACAGCACTTGTATATCATTGCTCTTTTGTTGATTTTGATTGCTTCCATTGTCCTCATTTGTCTTCAAGTTGCTTTGGATAATAGCATCTGCTAAATGACTAAATGTAATGTAAATGTAAATATTACCAAATGTTAGAATTAGACACTGACAGTATGCCATGATAACAGTACAAAGAAAAGATCGATCCTTGATCCAACTGCATGTCGGCGCACGTGATTAACCCATAAACTGTATAAAAACATGGACCTAGTGTCCATGACGTCACCTGTAGGTTCCTGAAGAGCATTTTTGAAGCTCAAAGTGGGCGGAGGCGGCCGTCGCCATCTTGGCAGTGCATCACCGCACGTGACTCCAGAATAATCGAAAATGGGCAAAGAGGCGGGAGCTGGTTGCTGAAGCCACGCCCATCTAGCCACGCCCACCAGCAGCGGCAATCTACCTGTCACTCAAGTGGCCACGCCCTTAATTATGCAGAACTTTAAGGCTTAATATAATTTAAACGGATGAGTTATAAAAACGTTCACCCCCTCACAGTTGTCATGAAGGACAATATTAGCTATATAGACCAAAACCAATTTTTAAACCAGGCTGTAAACACTTTTTTTTCTGCTGTAAAGTTGGGCATTTTAATATGGGGAGTCTATGGGAATGACTCCCTTTTGCAGCCAGTTTTAGTCACTTCCGTGTTGGCTTCACGAGAGAGAGCGGGAGGTTGCCACTCGGATTAACTGCTCATGTGTGACGCGATCATATCACTAGGTGCCATTCATACAGAATGCGCTTTTAGTTGACAAAGATGCGACGCGGCAGTGAAATAGGAAAAACAAAAAAAATTTGTTGGTATTTTTTTTGTTTGTGTTTTTTTTTTATTTTTTTTTTTTGTTTTTTTTCTTTTTTTTTTGATTGTTGTTTCTGTTTTTTTTTTAAACTTCCCAGAATGCCATTAGTTTGTCATTAGCCCCATGAAACATGCAGCTTTTTACAGTATGCACAAATACATAGTAAAATAAAATGGGAAAAAGAAAACCATAAAGGATAACTTTTGTCACCCAACTGGAATTACAGCAAAAAATAATAATAATAAAAATAAAACAGTATAGACAGCATAGTTCGATCTCAAGGAAACTTTTTCCATTTTCTTTTACTTTAACTTAAAGCCCTAACATTACTAAAACTAAATACATTTAAACCAAAATATAAAAACATAATTAAAACAACTAAATAGACTATTTTATTTAAAAAAAATTGAATAATAATAATAGTAATATTAATAAAATATATTAATAATATTAATAAAATGACAAAAACATTAAATAAAATTAAAACAAAAACAAACATAAAAAATACAATCTAATCAATCTAATTCAGAATGCTAACAGAAATTATAATACACTAAGAAAAGTCTATAAAAATGCGGCCCAGTGAATCGTGTTGTGAAGGAATTTTCTATATTGCTCTTTTACAGATGTTTTACCTGTATTTTAAATTATGCATTGTGTTATGTTTTAGGGTTGAAGGAAATGTCCATAAGATTAGCAGAAAAAAGTACTGGTAATTTTCTGACAGGACTTTATTATTTTCTACATTTTTTTCCCATAAATTGTTTGGGATACTAAAATAACACTGACTCATTCTCTCTCTTTCACTTCTTAACAAATACAAAATATATTCAAGCACTACTGCAATAAATGAAGAGCTAAACTTGCATTATGAGTGAAATTGATGCTTAATCCATGCATTGCATGCTGTGTTCCATTTAAAATAGTATTTATTTCTCCGACTTACAAACATAAAGTTGTTTCAATTCCCAACAGGATATACGTAAACAAATTGTATATTCAACATAGGGCCTACATGATTGTGATCAATATCAATTTGTTTCTGATTCTTTAATTTCAATACACCCCAACAGAGAAAGTCAGGGCTCAACAAAGTCTCACTTGAGTGTCTCACTGTAAACACCTACAAGACTTTATGCTGGTGTTCACATATACTATACTGTATCTTGTAAATATGATCATTCTGACATGACTTGAAGGCATAATTATTGGAAGTCTGCACATTTGAGAGCTTCTTGTGTCCCAACAGAGTATGAAGCATTGACAAAAGTCTTTTTTTCTTTTTTGTTTTTTTTTTTATTTTATTTTTTTTTTTTTATATAATATACTAGAGACATTTCGTTTTGTAGTATAAAATGTATTGTATAGTCTAATCGTTATTTCAATTTTATTTTATGTATATTTTTTTGTAGGATTGTAAGACAAATGCGATATCCCACATCGCATCATTAGACATGAGGCTGTTTAATTAAACCCTCAAGCAATGCCAACAATAGCCATTATGATCTCCTCCACCAAGCTTTTAATTAGTCCCTTAGACCCTCTAGTTTTCCACTTATGAACTGCCTTTTAAAGACTTTCCAAACTTCACTCCGTATGTTCTTGAAACCAAAGCCCCAAAGGTTCCACTGAACAAACAGATGAGTGCCAGCTCGCAGTATAATGGATTTTGGACCGCATGTTTTACTGCCCTCTGTAGGAGTCTGGTGGTTTGCTTCAATATAGACTGTGTCTACATTGAAAATTACAATAATAAAAGAGCGAAAGAGACATATTCATGCAAAGGTTAAGTCTATGATTTCAGTGCCAAGGACTCCAAATAAAATGCTAAATTTTTAATATTATCAAAATATGTTTCATACGTTTTAAAACTGTCTAATGTTATAGAGTTGTTAAAACATGGTTTTCTCACATCTACTGACAAGTTCCATCTATTTCCAACCCATAAAAAATTCTTCTTTTCATGTCAGCTATTTGGATATACTCACAATAAATGATATACATACTACATTTAGTAATTATTCTTAATTAATATTATCATTAATAATTAGTTTAATAATAATAATTTAACATACACCAGAGAATTTTTTCAGCATACACTGTAAAAAAAGACGTTTCTAATGATTGTATAGTTGCAGTGTCATATGTTTTCTGTCTACATTACACGATTAAGAAAAACTTGAGAGATCGATTCCATTTCAAAAACTGGATTTCAAAGGTTTTTTTCTTTCCATGTTGCATTTATAGCACAAAAGCAAAAAAGCAGAAATTATGGTATACTATTAGATGAATAATTGCACTGTTCAACACTTTTACAGCCCTAGCGGGTTAGTGATAATAAGAATCATTAAAATTGTTTTAATATAAAGCTATAATAAGTCTGAAATACTCAATACATCCCTGAAAGAATCCCTGAAACACTCAATACAACCTATAAAGAATTGTCTAAATTGTCTAATTTGTCAATTAACTGTCCGCAGTTATCTTTAAAATGCAGTATCCTGAAAAAGGGAAGTTTTTTGTTTATATTAGTGCCGTCAAATGATTAATCGCATCCAAAACAAAAGTTTTTGTTTGCATAATATATGTGTGTTCTGTGTATATTTATTATGTATATATAAACACACACACGTCCATGTAAAAATTCCAGAAAAAGTTGTTTATATATTAAATATATTTATACATTTTATTAATATAGTCATGTAAATATTTTCAAAAAATACACTATATGTGTGTGTATTTATATATACATATAAATATACACAGAACACACACATATATTATGCAAAACAAAACAGTTTATTTTGAATGCGATTTTTTGAATGCGATTAATCGTTAATATATATATATATATATATACATATATATAATCCAAATAAGTTTGCAGATCTTTATTAGAAAGTATTTAAACAATTTTTAGAATTTTTCAGATAACTTCTATTCGACGTGTATGAGAACTTACAAGTGTCTTGGTGGAAGAGTGGAGACTCATTTCATCTCATTCTAAAACCGATGAATCATAAGACAACAATACTTGAATTAATGAACTGAGGAGACGGAGAGGGTTTAGGAGTTTTAATGGGATTGGTATGGTGGATGGTCCATATTTCAGAGTATGTAACCCCAGATATAAAACATACTCAAGACTCAAAAGAAAAAACAAAACATTCCCTTCGAATGCAACTGAATAGAACAATAAAAAATTAAAAACAAATACAAATAACTAACTTACATTGGGTTTCCTCTTTAGTTTGAAACTAGTCACGATCTTGAAAGGAATGATGCTACTAACTCAACACAGCATCATACAGACATTTGTTGTGCTTAATCCCAAAGTCTGCTAAATATCTGCAGAAAAACTTCAGTGTTTCACCAGTCAATTCAATCAAGAAAACCGGATGTGTTTTCCTCTGTGGGGATGCTCAGCTGAGTCTTTTCTTTTCTTGTCCTCTGCGTCCCACAATGCATTCCGAACAAACCGCGATGCTGCATCTTTGTCCAGACGTGCAGCTTTTCGTTTGTCCGTGATCTCTTTGACTTTGTTCATGTATGTCCTGATCCTATCCTGCGAGGTGAAGGAGGATGTTAGTTCCCTTCTCAATTAGTCAATAAAAACAGTAAACCATCCTTCATAAACAATGCAATTTACCTTCACATACTGTATTTATGTTCACAGATTTAATACATGCCCCACTACAATAATAATAAAATGAAAAAAAGTTCTAGTTTAAATTTAAGTTGAGCTCTATAGACTGAATTTGTGGCATTAATACATGCCCCACTACAATAATAATAAAATGAAAAAAAGTTCTAGTTTAAATTCAAATGAAACTATCTGTGTGTTAATATTACAGAAAATAAAATCACTTTGCACCTAGTCTGGTCTGCTGATGAAATGTACTTAAAATCCAATGTTTGACAAACTTATCTTTTTCTTGATGGCACTATCTGTGACTCCTTGTGTCACCAGATATTACAGAAGTTAAATCTTATATACTTTCATACATAATACAAAATGAAAAGTAAAATCATCCAGAATTATCTGAGGGCATACGCATGATCAATCAATGTATATTAAAATAAACCTAAAACATGTTTTAAAATGACTTTAAAACTTATCTGTACCAGCTCTTGATTTATCACATGGCGTGGTCTTTCGGATTGACTCAGTTCTTGCTGCTTAATATTTTTTCAGAACATGTGATAGATAAAAAAAAAAAAAAACTGAGAAAGGAAAGTTAAAATCTTGTCAGTAATTGGGGTCAGTAATTTTTTTTTCTTTCATTACATATCAGCAACGGTGTTAAATTGATAAAAACCATGAAGAAATATATTATTAGAATATAGATTGTAAAATATTTTGAATACTCCAGAACATTGAATTGAGGGCATACGCAGACATCAGATCCAATTTAGCTCGATCAAGAGGATCCAGCTTTAATGAGGTACAAAAAGATTAAAGAAATAAGCCATTCATAAGTGAAAATGTTCATTTAACTGCTATTTTGTGCATTTGCTTTCACATACCTTAAGCAGATTGTCACTTCTGGATACAGACACAAGCGTTTGGACCATATTCTGGACAGAGCTCAAAGAGGAGTCAAAATCATTCAGGTTCTCCTCTATTTCAGTGGGATACTCCTCTGCGGGACCATCATCAGCCATTGTATGAACAGACTGAAAACAATGATATATTTCAAATTATTTTATAGAAATCAGAGTTCATTCCAATGAATTTAGTTTGTGGTTTTTAAAATAAAATAAAAATATGCACTCATAAAGAACAACTTTAAACTATTTACACATTTCACAACTGAGCATAGCTGAAAAACAATAATAAAAAAAAAAATCCATGACTTCTCCATGATATTTTATTTTATATTTCATTAACTTGACTTTTTTTAGGCGTGGAATTTTAAATTCTATGATATTTGACTATATGGGGACATACATAACAGATGATTAAAGACACCCCAACCCAGATTATGTCAACGCTGTAACATTATATATCATTCAAAGCATATCAAACTAATAATAAGTATAAAACCCTCAAGTGAACTCAATGTATGTCCAGCTTTTCCACGTGTGTTGGTGACTGTGTGTGTAACAAAAGCACATTTAGTGTCACTGACTGAAAAAAAATCAATAAGACGCCGTCGAAGACAGCTCATTAAACACTTACTAAAATCACTGTTACACAAAAAACAAGCTGATGTTATTTAGAAAGCCCTTACCTGTAGCCACACGCGACACTGCGCCTCCACTGAACACAGAAAACACACGCGAAGAGCGGTGTTTCAAAATAAAAGTCATGCGAGTAACTGTACAGTGTGTTACATATCAAACATTTTAACTTACAGAGTGTGTTTTTACACTAATACACTAAGTAAGTATTATACTAATAAATAACACAGTGCACTTAAAAAGTATTTCTTACTCTAAAAGTGATCCTTGCTTAAAATTGTGAGGGGAAAAAAAATAAAACTTTAGTATTTAGTGTAGTATTTTAGAGTCTAGGACGTTTGTCATATTAAAGTTTGTATGAAAAATGGGCTTAACATTTAATTAAGCTTAAAATGATTTGACACCTTATATTTAAAACAATCTTTATAAAATCCTCTCTTGACTACAATCTCAACATTACCTGCAAATAAACTTCGCGCTTATAGAAATCGAGTCGTTTTGTTTCCATGACTTTTAACTTGCCTCGAGGCTTTTAATTTGAAGCCTGCCACCATCAGCCGAAAAATACCACCTCTGCCTAATACATGCACAGTTCGTGTCGTGTAAGTCACTCGATGCCTACATAGTCACCATGTCTCCTGACAGTGTGCTGTTATCGTCTGTCAGTGCAGAAGGTGTACGGTGAGAAGGATGAATTCAGCTAAAATCGAGCTAGTGGTGAGTTTCTAAATTCAGAAGCGCTGTCACAGTTCACAGTTTCATCCAGTTCAGCAGCTTTGAATTGATTCATTAGTAAATGATTGTTTTCTCATGAGTAATTTAGGAGAAACCTCTGAAACTGAGAACTCCTTTATATCTAAAGGAAAGAGCATCAATAACCTTTTATGTTCTGGTGTCTATATTGTAAAGTATTCTCTGGAGTACATGTGTATGGTAATCATTCAGTCCCATAGTAATGGTATATATACCAAATTACCATGACATTACTATCACCATCAGTGTGCCATGGTACCACCACAGTGCTTTTTTTTGTATTGATATCTTATCTTTCTAACAACTCTGCATAAACCCCTATAGTGGTCATGTTTACCACAGGAACTATCAGTGAGTGTACAGTGCTTGTTTGTTTATTTTATTGTAGGTCTACAAAGCACAGTGATCGATGGGCAATTTATATAATCCTGTGTAATGCTAGCAAATAAAATGAAGAATAATGCTGAATTGAAATGAACACGTATTTTACGCAATATTTATTTAAAATCCACCCAAAAAACGTTATATTATCAGCTGTATTTTAGAGAGCGGAGCTTGTCAATAACACAGTGTGTATGTTTGTAGTCTCCTAGGTAGACGTCAGTCTGGTGTCATGTGACCGAGGAGAGTACAGGAGCGTGTTGTGATTAGTGTAAGCGATGCATGTAAGGCATCAGCACTTATTCCAGACTGTCACATGCTCTTTTTGTACCGGTGTGAAATTCGGCGTACTCGGAGGTGTTTTCTCACATATTATGGTCTCTCTCTGTCTCTTGCAGCGTTGTGAGTCCTGAGTGTTTACTTCTTTCTTTGGGATCTGAGTGGACAGCGTCTCCAGGATGGCACACAGATTTTAAGAGCAGACAGGCGATAATCTCACAACATTCTAGTGAGTTCGAAAGCTGTTTTTCATGAGCTCTGTGTTTCTAGTGGTTTCTAGCTCTTTGAAATTCCTTCCTCTTTATTAGTGGTGCTTGCCAAGGGAAGCACGGACATGTATGATACGGTAAATCATGTGACATGCGAAGGTGAGGCATGCTGTTACTTTTTAAACCAGTGTGGGCACAACTGGACTAAACGGCAGACAACTTCTGAAATGCCTGAGGCAGAGTTTGTTATCCAAATGATTTGGTTTAATCATTAGGTGTCCACCTCTGAATGCATTTGTTGATTATTTCCAGTGATGATTTTGATCTTTTTCTCTCTTCTCCAGCATTAGTTTCTCCTGGTCACCCTCGCATATACAGTCCCCTGGATCCCTCCATTTCTCTCCCTCCGTCCCGTCTCTTTGAGGATGGATGGTCAGCAGTCTCTCCAGGCCAGCGTGAACTCCTCTTACATTCCCTCCTCCATGTGTGACGAAGAGAGTTCTGAGGGTGCGGCGTCTGGGGACGACTCTTCACCGTTGCTCTCCCGACAGCAGGCTGCGGGGTCCCTGGCGGCTCGTCACTGCCCGGAGGACTCTTACAATCTGGTGTACATCATCTTCTTTCTGATGGGCATCGGCTCTCTGCTGCCCTGGAATGTGTTCATCACAGCCAAACAGTACTGGCTCTACAAGCTCAGTAACAACTCCAGTCCCTCCGCTCAAGAGGAACCTCACAATGACCTCAGTGTAAGTGTCTCAACAAATTACTACGCTTTTATTTGTAATTTACAGAGGCTTTTATTTTGACAGCATCAAAAACATCAGCATCCTGCGCATCAGATCTTTCATCTTCCGTAGTCTCTGTTTAAATGTTCTGTTGATGAAATGATTAGGCATTAAACGTAAATGGTATACAATAAAAGTATTGAAGCGTTCGCTTTTCTATTATTCAAATTAAATTGTTTAAGATTTAGGTTTTGTATTGTTAGTTTTTGTATTGTTAGTGATAGAATGGTTTATGCTACAATGCTTTCTCATCTTATGTCAAAAAAAACGGGGGGTAATGCTATTTTAGTTGTTAAGGCATGGCATATTTGTGCCTGTATATTTGACAACTTATAGTTGTATAAAATATTAATTTACAAATCTGCTTGAAGTAACAAAATCTACGTTTTACTGTGAAATGTACTGATAACCACGACAATAATGCAGGTGGTAAAACAGAAATCAGAGTTCATCTGTGGCCTGTCCATAAAACACAGTGCAGAGGGTCACACACACAAACACAAAACACTATCAGGGTAACGCACACGAAACAAAACTCCCTACTGTACATTGAGAAGAAGCATAAATGAAATACAATCATATGTGACGAGTTCTGTGGGTTTTTTTCCCCTTAACTTATGTAGTAATACATACTTTTTACTTCCAAACACTCTACATTTGAAAGTATTTTACAATATGATTGAATTTAATGTGATTGTAAACCATTTACAGATTTTTCCTGGTAACTTACAGTAAGCCAATTGACAGGATTTTATTGTAGCATTTTTTAAGTGTTTTTTTTCCCTGTAAAAATGACCCAAATAAGGCACAGTGCAGCTTTGAAGAATAGTAAGTCATACACCATACATTGCGCAGTCATGTGCCAGCTGTTGCTAAAGTGTGTCAGATGACACAGAATGCATGAGTGTCACCTACTTGTTAGCATGCTGGACAGTTATTTAAAGCAGTCACAACATGTTTCTGCACTTTCTGCTCACCCCAGCATTCTCAAGGTCTTGTGATATTTGACAGAACTGAGGTTCCTTTCATATGCAGAAGCACAGGCTCTCTTTTGCTCCTTTAGTGTGTTCTAGAGTTAGTTACTGGGTAGAATCTGTCCTCTTCTGATAGTGACATGAGTTTGTGTTTTATAGTGTTAGTCTGCTGTTTCTTTCCTTCTTGACCTTTAGAATTGATGTGATTATGGCCACTGGCTGCTCTTTCATGTTTGTTTCTAAATAGGCCGAGGTGCGTCCTGGGATACTGCTTTTATGTTTGTATTTCCCTCTTGGTTGCAAGGGTGGCAAAGGCAGACCACAATATTTTAACCGTGAAGAAAAACCATCAGGTCTTTGAATGGGTTCTTTTATTGGAATCAATAAATGTTTTTAGTTGTCATAAACAGAAATCTGGTTATTTTTGATAATAAGATTAAAGTCATTAGAAGTGCATGTGTATTGATTTAATAATCATTTTCTGTTTGTCACTCTCACTTCTGCCCAGTCTTTGGTTTTATCCGACAGGACAGGAAATGCTGAGAGTGAAAGCGGATCATTTTATGAGACTCTTTTAAAGCATGTCCTTTTGTCATTTCATTTATGATAATTAAAGGGATAGTTCACCCAAAAATAAAAATTCTGCCTTCATTGACTCAGCCTCAAGTTGTTCCAAACATGTATGAGTTTCTTTCTCCAGTTGAACACAAAAGAAGACATTCTGGATAATGTTTGTAACCAAACAGTTTCTGATCCCCTTTGACTTTCATAGTATTTTCTTCAGTGGGTCAGTGGAGACCTGCAACTGTTTGCTTCCCAAACTTTTTTCAAATTATTGTTTGATTGGGAGCAACTTGAGGGTTAGTAAATGATGACTTTTACACCCTCCTGATGTTGTAAGACTTTGTTTGCACCGTGGACTTTAAAAGAAGATATTTTGAGGAAAGTCTCAGTAGTTTTTGTTCATACAATAGAAGTCGAAGGCAACCAAAACTGTTTGGTTACCAACGTTCTTCAAAATATTTTGTAAATGATAACATCATTTTCATATTTAGGTGAGAAATAAACAAATAAATAAAAACTCAAGCACTGCTTATGACTTTTTAGATGAAAAGCGTATTTTTCTGTCTAAAGAGTGAGTTTTCAGTGGCCGACATCTCGAGGTGACTAATACAAAGTCAATACACATATAACACAAATAATGACAGTAAACGAAACATACGTACAATTGCTGAAATTAACATTCATTGTACATAGGATCTCCCCAAAAATATTTGGAAACAGAAACGATCTTATCAAACGATGTGACATAGCAGGCGGGTAATCAGCCACAATCTGAAATAAAATGAAAGCTGCATTTGAATGCTCTTTGAAATACTTGACTCTGATTGGTCAACTGTGGTATTCTGCGATCAGATATGTGTGGGTATATCGACCTCAAACTAACTGTATAATTAACTGTTGGTTCAGGAAAACATTGCTCTGTGGCTGTTCATCTTTTATCAGTCTGCACTCATTATTATTACATAATAAAAGAACTCAATATATCATGCCCATTTATTTATAAAATATGTGTTATTTAGCAATAATGACTGGCATTGTCACTTACATCACTGTTTGTGCTACATGTATTAGGAGTACATATACACTTATGCTTTTTTTTTTGGTCTGGTGTGCAGGACTACTTTGAGAGTTACATCGCCATTGCTTCCACTCTTCCTTCTGTGTTGTGTCTCATCCTCAACTACCTCCTGGTCAACAGGTAAAAGAAACACAAAACACATATACAATTCACTTTCCATATTATCCAGTCAGAACAGGTGAGTTATGATTTCAAATGCTGTTAAAAATAAAGGTTCCAAAAGGGGGTTTTTGCAGCGATGCCATAGAAGAAACATGTTGGGTTCCCCAAAGAAACTTTCAGTGAACAAATAATTCCAATAATCTGAAGAACCTTTTGTGCATTGGAAGCTTCCATGGATGTGAAAGGTTCTTTATGGAACCATTGACGCTAACAAAGAACCATTGGTCACACTTTATTTTAAAGGAACACTTCACTATTTTCGAAAATAGGCTCATTTTCCAACTCCCCTAGAGTTAAACAATTAAGTTTTACCATATTAGCTTAGCATAGATCATTGAATCTGATTAGACCGTCTGATTAGCATCTCGCTCAAAAATGAACAAAGAGTTTTGCAATTTTTCCTATTTAAAACTTGACTCTTTTGTAGTAACATTGTGTACTAAAAACAGTGGAACACGAAAAGAGTCAAGTTTTAAATAGGAAAAATTGCGAAACTCTTTGTTCATTTTTGAGCGAGATGCTAACGGTCTAATCAGATTCAGTGATCTATGCTAAGCTAAGCTAAAAGTGCTACCGCCAGACCGGAGATCGGCCGAATGGATTCAAAAACTGTAAAAATCAACTGTTTATCTCTATGGGAATTGGAAAATGAGCCTATTTTTGAAAAAAAAAAAAAAATAAATAGTGGAGTGTTCCTTTAAGGTCCAGTTCTCATCAATAAACCATTAACTACGACTTTTGCCTCAATAAACTCCTAATTTGCTGCTTATCAATAGTTAGTAAGGTAGTTGTTAAGTTTAGGTATTAGGGATGTAGAATATGGTCATGCAGTATATGTGCTTTATAAGTACTAATAATATGTTAATAATAGGCATGCTAATAAGCACCTAGTTAATAGTGACAATTGGTCCCTATACTGAAGTGCTAGTTTGTCTTCCAATAAAAACCAAAAAGAGTTTGCAACTTCATGTGCAGCACAATCAAAGCATCTCTGGCTGAGCCTCAATTGAATCAGTCTGCACACACACAGAGTCCTGTTCAAGTGTACTGTGGTACCTTTGTAACTGTTGCCCATTCCTGTGCTCTCAGAGAATAAAGCCTCACTGTGTCCATTTTCAAACATTACATGTTTGTCTCCAGACTTCCCTTTTTTGTGGTTTTGTTGTGAACACTGGAGTCTAATTTTAAAGAGTCAAGACGAGTTGTAAATAAGACGTCTGTGGCCAGCAGGTATGGTAAAAACAAGCTGCTTGATGGACACACTGCTGTTTTGTGTGAAGACTAACTGGATTGGGATGAGCGGCTGGATCATACAAACTGGATGACAGAAATATTTCAGTGTTCACCCTCTGCATTGATGTTAACCTGTAACTCTCTGCAGACCACTCCAGGAGCTTTAACAGCATGTCAACAAGCCTACTCTGCAAAAAAAGAGATAATAATTAAAAAATTGGCAAGTGGAGGTGCAGCCAATGATTAGTGAATTGGGAGGTGGTGGTTAAGAAATTGGTTAGTTTATTTTGAGCCAGTGATTAGTTTCTTCTGCGGAGGCGTTAGTTGGTGATGCAAATAATGTATAGCATTATTGTGCTATATTATTGTATAGCCTTAATTTTTTTTTTGTAAACGAATCCGAAGTTTTTACTGACGTGGTCTGGCACTTCATTAAAAATAAAGTTCATCAAATATAGTTTATAGTTTGGTTTCTGTGTAGAACTGTGTTCGCTGCTCTTGTCATTTACCTAATATGTGCGTGAATCTGTGACTGTGAGCAGGGCTAAATAGACAGTGATGTAGAAGCAGGTGTTGATTTTCTTCTGCGGAGGCGGTGCTTATCCACTGTTACATCGTAAAGTGGCACATTCTTGTCGTTTTGGCAGATTGGCTTCAATATAAGCTGTTTTTAGAGTAACAAGAAAGTCTTGAGTTCTGAAACTTAAAGAATGTGACCTCTGATATATAAAAAGATCAAGTTCTCTGTTTATGACCCCTTTAAAAACATGCAAATGTTGGATTTTAATTCCATCAGCTGTCTCGACTCGAACGTTTTTCACACTGGCCTTTGTATCTCTTTCAGGTTTTCCTCTCAGGTGCGGATAATGTTCTCTCTCCTGGTGATCTTGGTTGTGTTTGTGGTGACCACAGTGCTGGTGAAAGTGGACATGTCTGGCTGTAGGATGCAGTTTTTTGGGGGAACGCTGGCCAGTGTGGCGCTGGTCAGTGGGGCGTCCAACATCTTCTCTGGCAGTGTGTTCGGTATCAGTGGCCACTTTCCAATGAGGATATCTCAAGCAATCATTTCAGGTACCAATACATTTTCCAGTAAGTGTTCATCCTCTTGAGTTGACTGAAAGGAAATCGGTGCTATTCATCTCAAAAAACAGCCAACGGCACAACATACAGTGGAGCCACAAGACTAAGCGTGTGTCTTTTGTCTTCAGGTCAGGCCATGGGTGGCACTTTGAGTGCATTGGCATCAATAGTAGACCTGGCTGCCTCGAGTGACGTGACCGAGAGTGCGCTGGTGTATTTCATCACAGCCGACATCTTCACTCTTGTCTGTATCCTCATGTACCTGCTGCTGCCCAGACTGTCTTACTCAAGGTGAGCGAGTTTGCTTGCATGTAGCACAAACCCAGTAAAGGTATGACATTTCTACCATTGCAATATAACGCTTGATAGCCGTTATGAATTTTCCTCCACAAATACAAAAGGAGCATTATTTTCTTCTGTTTATCTCATGAATATTTACCATATAAAAACCTCGCCACGTGATATTGACAAAGCTCTTTGTTGAAAGACGAGCTGAAAGGGGAAGTGTGGTGCTGGTAGTGAATCTATGAGTTTCATCTGTGGTCTGGGGTCAAACCTCAGTTTCGTGACACAGTTGTGATGTAGAGATCAGCAGTTGCTGATGTGTCAACATACTATTTTTATATGCTTGAGTTAGGGATCTTTCAAAATCCTACATCCACCAAACACGGCTTGATGTGCGCTGTCATTCACAAAAGGAGAAGTGTAGCAGAATCTCTTTTCCAGTACAATGACATTGAAAGGAGACTCTTTCAAGCACCTGAAATGTAATAAAAGAGACAAGGGCGTATAATTACAGTCCATGTGACTTTGGTATTATATTCCTAATCGTCTAAAACCATTTGATATAACTGTATGAAGAACAGCTGTCAAATATTATTCAGATTCAAAAATCATTGTGCAGAAAAAAGGCATCTTGGAGATTCTGTGAAATATCTCCTTTGTTCAACAGTAGAAAGCTTTAAAAGGTTTTAGAATAACAATGGGGTGAGTATATGATGATGAAAGTTATTGATGTAAATGCAATACTCAGAGTCACCGTTAAGTGGCACTAGAGCGCTGCATTTCTGACATAAAACTTAAAGAAAATTTATTGTCGTTAAATTATTACTTGATTAAATCATAAGAAATGATTTAAACAATAATGCAAGCGAATCACATTTGTTTTGTGTAAATCATTGCTTGCAAATCCTTACTTTCAAGAACCTATCATTGATTTCTATTCTGTTCAGTAATGAAAATAATGCTGTCATTCTGAATATATTCATTTGGTTCATGGTTTGGTTACACTACCTTTAAAAAGTTTGGTGTACAACTGATTGATTGATTGATTGATGTTGGTGGTGTTGTTGTTGTTTTTGTTTGTTTTGTTTTTTTTGGGGGGGGGGGGATTTTATTTGGCATGCATGCATTAAATTGATCAAAACTGACAGTAAAGAAATGTATGATATTACAAAGGAAAGGCTAGGCAAGTTTATTTATATAGCACATTTCATACACAATGGTAATTTAAAGTGCTTTACATAAAAGGAAGTAAAATAATCATAAAAAATAATCACAATAAAACAAGGAATTTAAAATTATTTAAAAATTGTTTTAAAATGAATTTAAAACTGTTAAAAATAGAAAATGACTATACATAAAAAACATTTCAATTAGTTCGGATGTAGCACAGTTCTCATTCAATAAATGCACAGCTAAACAGATTTAAATGTGACTAATGTTTTAGCACATCTGAACTCTTCTGGAAGCTGATTCCAGCTGCGGGAGGCATAGTAACTAAAGGCGGACTCCCCTAGTTTTGTGTGAACCCTTGGTATTTCTAACTGACTCGATCCTAATGATGTGAGTGCTCTGTTAGGTTTATATTCAGTGAACATATTTGCAGTATATTTTGGTCCTACATCATTGAGTGATTTATAAACAAGTAAAATTACTTTAAAATCAATCCTAAATGTAACTGGAAGTCAGTGTAAGGACCTGAGGACTGGTGTGATATGCTCAGATTTTCTGGTTCTAGTCAGAAATGGCAGCAGTGTTCTGGATCAGCTGCAGCTGCCTAATGGTCTTTTTGGGAAGGCCGGTGAGGAGACCATTACAATAGTCCACCCTGCTGGTGATAAAGGCATAAACAAGTTTCTCCAAGTCTTGACTGGAAACAAAACGTCTAATTCTAGCAATGTTTTTGAGATGATAGTATGCTGATTACAGGAGGAGATTATTTTGGAGGCCTGTAAATAATCAGAATCAGAAAGAGCTTTATTGCCAAGTATGCTTGCACATACAAGGAATTTGTTTTAGTGACATGGGCTTCAAGTACACAGAGACAACAACAACACATGGACCACAAAAAAAAATAAAAAAATAAATAAATACACATATGTAAATATAAATAGACAAATATTGAAAAATGAATATATTGTATGAACAGTGGTGCTATAGATCACAGAATGGAATAGAATATAGTGAAATGCAGGGATGTATTAGGATGGAGGTGGTAACAAATAAATATAAGGATATTGCACATTTTTATTGCATAAAGTGGGGAACATTTAACTGTTTATAAGGTAGTAATAATGATAAACAGAATGCGTGGAGCACCTTTCAGCACAATCCCTAGATATTCAAAAGACAAGTATTGACCAAATGACACTTGCTAACTTGATGGCATTACTTTTTGTTCCTACAGCAATCTTAGTTTGATGCATAATAGGCCGCAGATTAGATGGGTCAGCCATACGGCTTGAGAAGGCCTTAGACTTTCTATCACATGATAAAACAGAAATAGAGAAAGCTGCAGGCACACTGGGTTCCCGCTTGTTCTGTAAACATTTGTGAATGTTGCTGCTATCATAGCGGGGACCCGACACATATCACTGAGAGCTGCTATCAGTTGTTTTTGATTCACCTACAGCAGATGGAGGACAGTTTGGGCCCAGGTGTTGTGGCAGCGGCCGGAGAGCTCTCACAGGAGGAGGATGAGCTGGGCCCACAGGCTTTGGTGGCTGGGGGGCCTGCTGTTTTTTTAGTTGATATCTGGGGGCTTGCAGCGAAAGAGTGGGAGAGTTTGCTCCCAGCATACACCAGTTCCTCAATTTTCTGAGAGAAGCTTAGAAGTGGAGATGCTGGAGAGAGGGATAATGTGTCTGGTGTTTCCGGTGGCTGTGATATGTTGCCCTGGCTTCCCTGGCTGTTTTCCAGTAAGTTGTCCTTGGATGCTGAGTCTTGGAGCTCTTCTGATATATCACAGTCTGTCTGTGATGAGTTCTGTGGGCAGGGCTCAGCCGGGATTTTGTAGATGAGCAGTGCTTGTTGTGGCTGCGTGGTGTTATCAGTGTCCTTGTGGGAAGCTGATATGACTCGGAAGCTGATATGAAGTCCTGTTGTTCCAGGTGTGTGTGTGCCATTCAGGTTGAGTGGATTGGCACACACTACTGAAGGATGGCTGAGAGAGAAATGGATATTGTCCTTTAGCACTCTTGCACCAAGTTAGTTTGAGTGGATGCCATCCGGTTTAAACAGTTGTCTATGGCCCCAGAAAAGATTGAAGTTGTCGATGAAGTTGACTCCTTTTATACTTTTATACTCCTTTTATACTGCAGGTTCATTGTAGCCATGTATTCAGCCCAAGAAGCCGTGAAAACAGTTAGTTCCCCTTTCTGGGAGTGGTCCACTGATGAACGACTGAACTTCAAGTCTTCAAAGTGTTTCAAAGAGTTCACTGAAATCTTTCTGAAGGAGTTCTGACTGGTTGATGATCCGATTTGCAGTCTTGTGCTTTATTAGAATGTTCCAAAGTTCCTTGTTCATATCAGAGACAGTTGCTTGAGGAAAGCAGCATGTAGTTGTAATCCTGCTATTGATGTTTCTGATAATAAAGTTACCCACTATCAGAGTCCTGCATGGGCTCATCTGATTGGCGCTGTCTGCTCGAACTTGAGCACCTGTTAGTAGCGAGGTTAGCTGCTGGCTGATATGATCCATGTTCAAACTCATTTGGGGATTCCTCACCCACATTCGTTAAAGCTTCAAATCTGTTCTCAATGTGTATAGGGGTGGTAAAATACCAGTGTTTGCAAGCCTTGTCATAGCTGTATCTGGGGTAGAGCATGCTACCGCAGCAATATGAGAAACTCGGGACAATCTGATGTCTCGAGTGCCTTTGGGTCTTGCTTCCTGTTGTGCCATCGATTAGTGTGTCGATCAGTTTCGGCTTGTGCCTCTACGAGGGATATAACGATTAACTGCGAGCCAGTTGAAAATCGATTAAAATATGTGACGATTCTAATCGGTTGAGATGCTAAACAAATTGCGTTTCATTTAGGAGTAAGAGTTTATATGAATGTATGTCTGAGGGGGACTTACTGTCTTTAGAAAAGTTTAGATGGTATTTTTCTTTTCATCTTGCCTCTGTATAATGCATATTAAAGTTCATAAGTGCAGCGCTGCTTTGTTTACAGCAGAATCCAGGGAAACGCTTTAAGCTCCACCTGCTGGCAGAGAGTGAATCTGTGTCTCATTCAGCACGTCCGCTGTTTCATGCAGATATTTTTATGTATAGTTTCACAAAACTGAAGTCAAACCATTCTGTTTTTGCTTCAAAATTTTTAAATTATACAATCTAATTTAAATTAAAAACTGCTCATGTTGCATGTATGCAGCATCTTTGTTTGGATCATGATTAAAATGCAGTGGTTGCCTCTGATTTTAAATGGAAAGAGCACAGACAAAGCCTTATTTTGTTTAAATGAAGATAATTATTTTATTTGTGTTATTATTTATTTGATTTGGGGCTTGTTTTAAAATTTCAATTTAGTTTTGTTATTTATATTTACATTCTATTTAAATTTAGTCATTTAGCAGACGCTTTTATCCAAAGTATAAAAATGAGGACAATAGAAGCAATCAAAACCAACAAAAGAGCAATAATATGCAAGTGCTATATTAGTATATTATTATACTTATATTTCAATTTCATAAAGAAATGTACAGCATTTTGTCCAAGCAATAATAAAAGGACACATTTAATTCATAATTTGTCTTAAATATCTTTTTTTAAAAAAAAAAAAAAAAAGTGTATCGAATCGTGAATTGAATCGAAACGAATCATGAGTTGAGTGAATCGTTACATCTCTATTCTCTACACTTGGTATTAACTGTTTAGATTCACTAGATTCACAGGACTCACTGGCTGTATGCTGAGGGGGTCCGTGATGACGATCTGCTGTGTGTTCCGCCTGTTTTGGAAGTCCAGCATATAACTTTGTTTCAAGAACCGCAATCCTTTGTAGGACTCTGAGGCAGTTCATGCAGCAAGTAGATTCCACAAAAGGCATTTTCTTTCTTGTCTGTTTGAATGTAGGCAGCTGTGTTTTCCATCTCCGGAATGTAAGCTGCTGGCAGTGCGAGGCAAAGAGTCTTCTTTTTCATAGTATTATTATTAATATTTTAATCTCAAATAAATGTTGTTCTTTTGAACTTTCTATTCATCAAAGAATCCTGAAAAAATGTATCACAGTTTTCAATCAATCGATCAGTCAGACTTTACAGCTGTTTTCAACATTGATATTAATAATAAATGCTTCATGAGCAGCAAATCAGCATATTAGAATGATTTCTGTGATCAATCAATGATCATGTGACAATGAAGACTGGAGTAATGATGCTGAAAATTCAGCTTTCTTGTTACTTACAGCTTACTGTATTTTTGATCAAATATAAGAGACTTCATTAACAAAAAACAAAAATAAACTTAAGAACCCCAAACTTTGAAACAGTACTGTACATACGTACATACATGAATGTTTGTGGTCCATTCCCATTTCTGGAATAAGTTGGAAAAGAATAAAGCAATAAACTCTTTTCCACACACTTGGTAAACAAGCCTTGGCAGGGTTAACAGATGAGTGTACATATCATAATCTGCACACTGTACATATCAGTGCCACACACTGCACTTTAACTCCAACACAGTTCAATACTGGACTATACTGGACTAGACGGGGGCGCATGCGCAAGTGCTGACCCCAGACGCTGGTATGCTCGTGTGTTTGCTTTAAACTGTTTAAACAGTCCACGTTTTAAAAGCAATATGCTTTTTAAGATAATCGTTGTGTTCTGGATTCTAAAATGCGCTATAGACTGTGTGTCTGCGTTGGGAGATGGAGTGGATTCGGGAAATCTAAGGAACAACGGACTAATGAGGACAATGATTTACAGCCGCGAAGATCTGTTGAGATTCCGACACAATGTTTGAACCCCACCAAAGTTCTTTCATGAACCTTCCGAAATAGTTTGTTCCATCCACACAACAAATAGAAAGAAGAAAATAAAACGGAGGGGCTCTAGAGGCGGAATCCGTAACAGACTTAAATCTCGCGGCAGTCGGTTTCCTCTTCCTACAATAACTTTAACTAATGCTTGTTCGCTTCAAAATTAAATGCTTGAACTTACAGCATTGGTGAAATATAACAGAGACTTTAAAAGAGCTAACCTGATCTGCATTACGGAGACATGGCTGACGGAGGCGATTGACAACCAAATTGCCTTCTTGCAGAATGATCAGCAGAAAGTAAAAGAGTTAAACAAAGCAGTAAAACGTAAGATAAAAGATGCACAGAATGAATATAAAGAGAATGTTGAAGAGAAATTAAAAACAGGGAATGTAAGAGATGCAAGGAAGGGTTTGAATACAATGATGGGCAGACAAAAGAAAAGAGTTCAAAAACATGAAGACCCTCATTGTCTTGCAAATAATCTTAATATTTTTTATTCACGATTTGATGATGATTGTAATGATGATGATTTGTCTGTAAGTAATGCATTAATGATGACCATGACTCAATCACAGCCTATGATTATACAGGAGAGGGAGGTTGTCACAGTGCTTCATAAAATTAAACCGTATAAGGCACCTGGCCCAGATGGCCTGAAGGGGAAAGTCCTGAAAGAATGTGCAGCACAACTTGGACATGTGTGTACAAGGTTATTTCAAATCTTCCTGGACAATGGTTTTGTACCATTAGCCTGGAAGAATTCCATTGTCATCCCGGTGCCGAAAATACCTAATGCAATATCTCTCAAAGACTTTCGCCCAATCGTACTCACATCTATTCTGTGTAAATGTATGGAGCGCATAGTATGTAAGGAACTGTTATCCCAAATCGAGACATGCATAGACCCCATGCAATTTGCCTATCAGGCAAATAGGAGCACTGTGGATGCCTCTCTCACTCTTTTAAATAAGGTTCAAAATCATCTAGATAATTCAAATTCCTATGTTCGAATACTCTTCATGGATTTCTCATCCGCTTTTAATACTGTCCAACCTCATCTTCTTTTAAAGCGCCTCTATGAGTTAGGTGCTAGTAGTTGGATGATTTTATGGATTAAGGAGTATTTAAAAGGTCGCCCTCAGCGAGTTTGTGTTAATAATGTTATGTCGGATTGCTTGGTTTTAGATACTGGGGTACCTCAGGGATGTGTACTGTCTCCAATACTTTTTTCCGTATACATAAATGAACTGAAGTGCAATGACGATAACCTTACCCTTATAAAATATGCCGATGATATGGCATTGGTTTCATGTCAGAAAGAAATGAACTGCACCTCATATTTCGAGTACATTGACAGTATTATCTGTTGGTTTGAGAGTAGCTTTTTACAACTTAATATTGAAAAGACAAAAGAGCTATGTTTGGGAAATCAGTTGAAAAGAGTAGATACCGTATCTGAATATAAACCAGTTGTCATAAAGGAAAAAACTGTAGAGCAGGTCTCGAATTTTAAATATTTGGGTACAATTATAGATGAGAAACTTAATTTTGAAAGTAATGTGGAGTACATTCATAAAAAAGCACGACAACGCCTGGGTCTCCTCAGGAAAATGAGAAGCTTTAATATCGGTCAGCAGACCCTAACTATGTTATATCGATCAATGATTGAGAGTATTCTCACATATAATATTGTTTCATGGTATGGCAATCTAACATTAAAACAAAAGAATAAACTCTCACAAATAATTAATCAAGCAAATAAGATTACTGGACAAATACAACAGCCATTTACATTTACATTTACATTTAGTCATTTAGCAGACGCTTTTATCCAAAGCGACTTACAAATGAGGACAATGGAAGCAATCAAAAACAACAAAAGAGCAATGATATACAAGTGCTGTAACAAGTCTCAGTTAGCCTAAACGCAGTATACGTAGCAAGGGCTTTTAAATAATATAATAAATAAAAAGAAAACAGATAGAATAGAAAAAGAATAGAGTAAGCTAGTGTTAGAGGTCTTTTTTTTATAATTGTATAATAAATGAAAAGAAAATAGATAGAATACAAAAAGATTAAAAAGGTAGTTATTTTTTTATTTTATTTTTTAATAGAATTAGAATAGTGAGTGCAAAAGTTAGAGGGTCAAATAAAGATGGAAGAGATGTGTTTTAAGCCGATTCTTGAAGATGGCTAAGGACTCAGCTGCTTGGATTGAGTTGGGTAGGTCATTCCACCAGGAGGGAACATTTAATTTAAAAGTCCATAAAAGTGACTTTGTGCTTCTTTGGGATGGCACAATCAAGCGACGTTCACTTGCAGAACGCAAGCTTCTAGATGGCGCATAAGTCTGAAGTAATGAATTTAGGTAAAGGGGTGCAGAGCCAGTGGTGGTTTTGTATGCAAACATCAATGCCTTGAATTTTATGCGAGCAGCTATTAGTAGCCAGTGCAAATTGATAAACAGAGGTGTGACGTGAGGTGTGACACTTCAGAGCTTGTTCGATCATTTCATGGGTAAAATGGCAATTGCGATTTTTAAAGATAACACACATCCTCTTCACTCTGCTTTTGAATTGCTCCCATCTGGACGTAGACTAAAAATTCCCTTGGCTAGAAAAAATGTCTATAAAAGATCTTTTCTTCCATTGGCAGTGATTATCTTGAATCGTACAGTATTTTAATTGAAACAATAGAATGGCTGTTGATATTTTTAATTTTTCTTTCTTACAGTGTTTAATTATAGAATTGTGTTGTTGATGTGTGGTGTGATTTCTAAGCAGTGAATGTATGTTACAGTGTCAAAGAACAATTTCCTCTCTGTGAAAACAGACTGGACAATAAAGTTCAATCATATGTACACACTGCACTTAATACAGTAATCTATCTGCTACCACTGGTGATGCAAAATTTAATCCAATTCAGACGAGAACAGAAACAACAAATCATAACTTGGAAATAAAGTTCTGGATAATAATAACAACCTTCAAATATAGAAAATGTAAATCCAATGTTAGTACATTTTTAATAACAATCCATTTATGATGGATTGAACCCAACCAGTATTAATCAAAACATTAATACAATTGTAATTAAAACAAACAATTATTCTGTTCGAATCAAACGTACCAAAATATTAAGTATTAAAATATTAAAATATCAAAGTATCAAAGTATCTGAATTTCAAGGTATCTGAATTTGAATAAAAACCTGTAAGAGTTCTAAGTCTGAGTCTAAAAGTTGTCGAGTGAAGCCAAAGAAGAGGAAGTGAGCTGAAAAGATAGAAAGACCAGAGTCTCAGAAAGTCAAACCCTACTCTATCTTGCAGAGTCTATCTTATATACTGTTGTTCCAGACATAAGTCGTCATCTGGCTATCACTAATAACAGCTGACCTTTAAAAATAGTCTAGTCAATGTCTCGATTTTGGACTTCTTCCTCTTTTAGATTCAAAGTATCATACTGATAATTCTAAGAAATATTGATACAAAAGAACAATACGTGCAGTTCAACTTCATATGCAAAACAGACTACGCAGTTAGAAATACTGTGAAATTACATATGAAATATACCATAAAGTTTACCAAAAACATTTTGAATATAAAAATGAAACCTGTTAATATATATATATATGAGACCGATCACTACCATGAAATATTAATTTTTAACTTTTGAAATGAAACTTATCATTATGAATAGAACACATTTTGAGTATGTGACTTCTCAGAATCTCTCAACAACACTTGGGTTTAATTTAAATACGTGGACTTCTCAGAATCTCTGTCACCATGTGGATTTCTTAGAATCTCCACACACCAACTGGTTTCCATCCAATGCACATTTTGACATTTTGTGTACCCAGTTCATGTATAATATGCTGCACCTGCTTTATTTTGTGTATATATGTGTAAATATTGTAGAGCATTGGTCTCAAACTCAATTCCTGGAGGGCCACAGCTCTGCACAGTTTAGCTCGAACCCTAATCAAACACACCTTATTCAGCTCATCAACTACTTCAGGATCACTAGAAACTTCCAACCAGGTGTGATTTGGAGCTGGCTGGAGCTAAACTGTGCAGAGCTGTGGCCCTCCAGGAACTGAATTTGAGACCGATGTTGTAGAGTGTGTACGTACTGTGTATAATGTGAATTGCTAACTGTATATAATGTAAAAGGTCAAGGATCATTATCAGACGATATTCCAAATTACCAATAGCAGTATTATATCAGATATTTAATCAGTATTATTCTTAAACTATGTCTAATCTTGACACAATGAGGGTCTAAGGGGGTCTTCTATTTAATACAAGTTTAGCTAAGTCACAACACAACTTTTTAAACAAAACACAAATGACAAAATTATAAAAGATTTGAATTTTGTGAACAAATTTCAGCTTAAATGATAAAACAAATTAAAAACCAAAAATATATGTAAATAAATGCAATCATCGTTATCAGCGAAACCATTGATTTAGTGTCTGGACACCACCTAAACACATTTGATTTTGAGCCACGCAACAAAATTGTAATTCAGAAATGGAAAACAGGTTTTTACAAAGGTCATATTATTTTATAGGAATCTATTGTGTTTAATAGAAATAGTAATGCAAGATTTTTTTTTTTTTTTTTAAGAATTTCACCCTAAATGGTGACTAAATATTACTAAATAAATATTAATAAATAAATAATAACTGCAATTAGTGAAACCCTGCATTTCAGTTTTCAGATAGTTACATCTTAGACTAAACAACATTTTAACATTTCAGAAGCAGAAAACTAGTTTTTACAATATTCATATTATTTTATAGAAATGCTAACAAAAGATTTGATAAATATGGTTGGTAAGCAAACAAACAAATAAATAATTAGTGAAACCATTTATTTCAGCTTCCAGACAGTTACACCACCTGAACATTTTTGACTTTAGGCCCCACAACAAAATTTTAATACAGGAAGGGAGAATATGTTCATCGCAGTGAATGTCTCTATGAATTGTATTTTGTGACATTCCTAATCATAACAGCAGAGCGTCTGTCTGTCCAACTCTCTTTCAGATACTACATGGAAGTAGCTGCTGTACCCTGTAGTGAGTCTAACAGCCACAGCAGCCGCTCGGACTCGTCCTCTGGATCCGTGCCGCCCCTCAAACCCATCCTGAAGAAGACCTGGGTTCTGGGCAGCTGCGTCTTCTACGTTTTCTTCATCTCCATCATGGTTTTCCCTGCTCTTTCCTCGGGAATCCAGTCCATGAATAAAGACTCTGGAAACCCTTGGGCTACCACATACTTCGTGCCTCTGACTAGTTTTCTGCTGTACAACGTTGCAGACTTCTGCGGCCGCCAGGTCACGGCCTGGTTGCAGGTGCCGGGTCCCACCAGCCGCATGCTGCCATTGCTGGTCGTCTCCAGAACCGCCTTGGTTCCTCTCTTCATGTTCTGCAACTATCAGCCCCGGTACCATCTGCACAATGTGTTCTTTGCACATGACCTCTTCCCCGTGGTCTTCATCTGTCTGCTGGGGATTTCACTGTCACTTTCACTTTCAAAAAAATTGCATATCTAACATCAAATAAATAATTAAAAATATTAATCATAGAAACCTGTCATTATACAATTGTCACCTTTTTTTCTTTTTCAAAATGAAAGCTTGTTTTAATAAAATCAAAATAGTTGTGATGCACCATGTACCTCTGCAGTGTCTACTATCTTTAAGAAAATATTTCAAAATATGTAATTTTAAGACATTTGTTTCATTATTATTATTTTTTTTTGTGATTTAAGGGTTAATTAAATATTAAGACAATTAAAAACATACAGTAACCTTAAAAATTTCACACTCCTGACCTATTAATGTAATAAATTATTATTGTCACCTCACCTCATCTCATCTCCGCCTTGCATGAAGGGAAGTTCGGATCATTTTACTGATTCGGATCTTTGAATCTCGTTCGGCAAAATGAACGAATCCCTCTCAACTCATTTCGTTCATTTCAGCAGATTATTCTTAAAATTCCCAAACACATATATTTAATGCAATCACGGCCAAATTATAAAAAAAAAAAAAAAATTAATATATAAGCTTAGCTGGCTGCAGTCTGCTAGTTGACCTCACATCCCTAGGCTTCGAGTCGTTGATTCTATTGTCATGTCACATCCCCTAAGGTTTAATGAAAGCAGTCTTCACCTGAAAGATAATCGATTAGCTCTCCTCCCGAGTTTTCGGGTTCGAGTCGTTACTTATTTTGTCACGCTTACCGGATCAATATCTTGTAATGTTGTTATATTTAGGAATTATCAAAGTGATTTTCCCCATCATACAGATACCGCATTCATTATGATTTGTAATAAATAAAAAGCTATAAAGCTCAAATAAAATTTACATAACTGTAAGAGTAAAGAAACTAACTACGCGCTTGTTTGTAAGGAAGGCTGGGAATTATTAACTAATTTCTGAGTCCATTCTGTGACAAAAGAACGAACAACTCGAAGCCGAAGACTCAGGAGGTGAATTAATCATGTGTTGCGCGTGCTGCCAAGTCCGCGGTTTTCTCACAGAATTGGGCTACTTTAACACTGTTGCGAGGGTTGTTTTTCATGACGTAAATAAGGGGATATTTAGCCCCTGGAATGCGAATTTTAAAAGGGGAAATGAACGAATCCTCTCGCTGAGTCAACTCATCGTTCCCGAGTCATATTAAAGATTCATTCCAAGAACGACCCATCACTAATGAAGAAACAATCTTCAGATGCAGCTGCACCTGTCTGCATATCCTGCAGCAGTTCTGTGAGCTCGACAAGCTGTGTTGTGCAGAATGCAGAAGTGAGGAGGAGCTACACAGTTTATCATCAGTGTGTGTGTCGTCTTTGTGATGCTCGTGTTAGTGTGAGTTAAAGCCCACCCACCCATACAAACTAAACAACGCATTCAGGACCACCGAAGGTAGACCAAAGTATCCCACCGGAGCACATCTCCTCAAAAACATGGTACGTAAACACATATCCTTTAATATTTTTTTATTAAGAAGAGACAGTACTTAGTCCACAGCATTTCCCAGTTGTTTACTTAAGTCGCTGAGTTTTATCTCAAGTTCTGTCTGCAGTGTACTTTGCCCTACACACGATTTGCGATTTTAACTAGGTGCCCTGTTTATGACTATTAGTTAGTTTTTACTACGAACAACATAATTATAAATTACAAATCATGTGAAATTTTCTTCTAGTAAAAAGTTGTCTGTTGGCGATTTACGTGACACCGGAACACGTGCTTTTTTTTAACGTCATCAGTTTTATTTTTCCTGATATGTATGTTTAGATAACGCTACTCTCTCGAAAACCAGATTGTCCGTCTAATTGTTATAAAGCATATAATGGCAGGATTGACCTAACAGGAAAGTGAAACCAGCCTAAAACCAAACCAGGGCCAAACTGACATGTTAATATTTCATAGTTCTTCTTTGCTCCGTAGTTTAGAGCTCCGCAATTTTAGAAAGGCTGTAACGAATGTTAAATGTGGGTTTATACGAAAAACTTTTTTGATGCATTACAAATAACCGACTCTTGAGAGTCATTTGATTTAAGAATCATTTTGCTTTTGATTAAAGAACCGACACATAAGATTCGTTCGAGAATCTGACTGCAGTATTCATGTTGTATGATGATTCTCTGAAAAGAGTCGACTGTCTTGTGGGTTTCGCGTTGTTGCGCAGTAGCTGTGATGTTAATCTGCGGATAACAGTTCTGTAGTAAACACGGGCGTTGCACAAGATCCCGGGCCCTATGCATAGGCAGTCCTGATGGGCCCCCATGCCTCCCCCCCCCCCCCATGAAAATTTTCAGGTAAAATAAAATATATACTTTTCAAGGGCCCTCTCTTCCTTTGGGGCCCTGGTAATCAGTACTGGTTTTACCCCCAGTCCGACGCCCCTGCTTAAGCATACTAAACTATAAAACCTAATCTAAATAAATGAGCCGCCAAGTTCCTACTACAGGAAGTGACATCATCTTTGTAGGATAACAACAACAGCGCAAGCATCAGTATTAGAGAAAGAAAAAACACACACACACACACAAAAAAATCACCTTGTCCAAATACCCACACTTGCGGTCTTGGACACTTGAGAGCGCGTGCGTGCGACTGTCCCAGGTTTTAAAAACTCTGAAGCGCTGTGCCCTTAACACACACTAGATCCACACTATCTCAAAGACGCCCCGGAGCGGTATTCAAGGCTGAGTGTGTCCCATCTTGCATCGTGTTCTGGAAATAAATCGCGAGACTTTTTGCCAAGATCGCGAGAGGTCACAGTAACCTTTCCAGTGAAAGTTAAATATTAATAATAATGATATATTACACATAATTTGGTGGTAAACCAAAGTGCTACACGTTTTATTGGTGCAAAGGTGAGTATATTTATTATGTACGTCATTTGCAACTGCTTTTTTATCGCTTAATTAGAAGCGCCATAAATTAAATTGTGTCATCTGTTATAGGGACTACTGAACAGACATTTAGAAGTTTATTTTAAAATGCAAAGTATTGAAAATTAAAGGTCTGTAAACACTTTTATATTTACAACACTATAAAGTGTGTCCCATCAGGTAGTGAATAATTGTACACACGCTGGTGGTCTTCGTCACTTCCGGCAAGATGGTGCTCGGAGAAGTCATATTTGTTACGTGCTCTCACATTCAATCCCGAGATTGTTCAGTTTGACAAGTTATATACCATCTTCACCTGCTGATTTTGTAAATTAAACATACCCCAAGCTGTTGAAATCATGATTGTTGTGGAGGAACATTGTTACGCTATGGACATAACCCTAAGTTCAAGCAAAAGGGAACGAGGTACTGACTCTGACCCACCCACACCATGTAAACCCCAGAAAGGAGAAAAATCCTAAAAGCCGGCAGAGAGTGAAGAAAATGAAGTGTTCAAATTCGGCTATACTAGAGGCGATCAAAGCACTTGGAACTGAGTCCATGATCACCCTCGTATATCATTGTACAATATCCCAGTAACAAATGAAATTAAATACTTAGGGATTTGGTTATCTAAGAAAACAGATAATTTAGAAAACTTAAATATTGATAAAAATCTAGAAGAATGTAGATTAACAATAAACGATTGGTTACAGAGAAACCTAATGATCTTTGGTAGAAACCTATTACCGAAAGTAGAAAGTCTTTCTAGATTCATATTTCCATGTTTTTCCTTAGCAGCACCTGCAAAATAGATAAAGGCAATAAATAAGTTAAATTTTGATTTCATATGGAAAATGAGAAGTCATTATATACGGAAAAGTGATATGATTGAAGATTATGAAGAGGGTGGTCTTGAAACAATTGACTTTGATATTATGAATGGAGTCATCAAACTTAAGTGGTTACAGTCTTTCATGAATAATTAATCTTCATTTTGGTTCGAGATTCCTACAGCTATATTCAAAAAATGACGAAAAACCCAATTCCAAAAAAGTTGGGACACTGTACAAATTGTGAGTAAAAAAGTAATGGAATAATTTACAAATCTCATAAACTTATATTTTATTCACAACAGAATATAGATAACATATCAAATGCTGAAAGTGAGACATTTTGAAATGTAATGCCAAATATTGGCTCATTTTGGATTTCATGAGAGCTACACATTCCAAAAAAGTTGGGACAGGTAGCAATAAGAGGCCTGAAATGTTGAATGTACATATAAGGAACAGCTGGAGGACCAATTTGCAACTTATTAGGTCAATTGGCAACATGATTGGGTATAAAAAGAGCCTCTCAGAGTGGCAGTGTCTCTCAGAAGTCAAGATGGGCAGAGGATCACCAATTCCCCCAATGCTGCGGCAATGCTGTGGTGGAGCAATATCAGAAAGGATTTTCTCAGAGAAAAATTGCAAAGAGTTTGAAGTTATCATCATCTACAGTGCATAATATCATCCAAAGATACAGAGAATCTGGAACAATCTCTGTGCGTAAGGGTCAAGGCCGGAATAACATACTGGATGCCCGTGATCTTCGGGCCCTTAGACGGCAGTGCATCACATACAGGAATGCTACTGTAATGGAAATCACAACACGGGCTTAGGAATACTTCCAGAAAACATTGTCGGTGAACACAATCCACCGTGCCATTCGCCGTTGCCGGCTAAAGCTCTATAGGTGAAAAAAGAAGCCATATCTAAACATGATCCAGAAGCGCAGGCATTTTCTCTGGGCCAAGGCTCATTTAAAATGGACTGTGGCAAAGTGGAAAACTGTTCAGTGGTCAGACGAATCAAAATTTGAAGTTCTTTTTTGGAAAACTGGGACGCCATGTCATCCGGACTAAAGAGGACAAGGACAACCCAAGTTGTTATCAGCGCTCAGTTCAGAAGCCTGCATCTCTGATGGTGTGGGGTTGCATGAGTGCGTGTGGCATGGGCAGCTTACACATCTGGAAAGGCACCATCAATGCTGAAAGTTATATCCAAGTTCTAGAACAACATATGCTCCCATCCAGACGTCGTCTCTTTCAGGGAAGACCTTGCATTTTCCAACATGACAATGCCACACCACATACTGCATCAATTACAACATCATGGCTGCGTAGAAGAAGGATCCGGGTACTGAAATGGCCAGCCTGCAGTCCAGATCTTTAACCCATAGAAAATATTTGGCGCATCATAAAGAGGAAGATGACAAAGAAGACCTAAGACAGTTGAGCAACTAGAAGCCTGTATTAGACAAGAATGGGACAACATTCCTATTCCTAAACTTGAGCTACTTGTCTCCTCAGTCCCCAGACGTTTGCAGACTGTTATAAAGAGGAGGGGATGCCACACAGTGGTAAACGTGGCCTTGTCCCAACTTTTTTGAGATGTGTTGATGCCATGAAATTTAAAATCAACTTATTTTTCCCTTAAAATGATACATTTTCTCAGTTTAAACATTTGATATGTCATCTATGTTGTATTCTGAATAAAATATTGAAATTTGAAACTTCCACATCATTGCATTGTTTTTCATTCACAATTTGTACAGAGTCCCAACTTATTTGGAATCGGGTTTGTAGTTTTTTATTACAATGTGATTTTGAATTGTCTAAACTCCCCATAAAACTTTCTACTTTAAGTCAACAAGTATTATTATATTGGAAACTGATTTTTAAACATAATTTTAGCCCACATAACATGTCTATCTGGAATAACAGGTGTATTTTGGTGAATAGAAAATCTATGTTTATCGATGAGTGGTGGAAGAAAGGCATATGGTCACTTACACACGTTATGGACAACTTAGGGAATATATTGAGCTATGATGATATTTGTGATAAATATAATGTAAGTTGCTCCTCTAAAATGTAGGATAAAATAATTAAGAATATACCATTGCAGAATATTTAAATTAGTTAAGGAACAAGTAAAATATTCAATCATAATTCCCAAAATACCTGATCTTATGATAGAAAATGTTAACTTTGCTGATAAAAAAATGTTCTAACAGATTTTTGAGGAATTGTCTATTACAGCGTTGTTTTCCAGGACCAGTAAAGAAATCTTATATATTTTGTCATTATGATAGGAAAAGGGTGTCTGAAATTAGAACTAATTTTCTTACATTTCTGTCAACCCTAAATGTAAAGAGGTGCATTTTAAAATTATGAATCATATTTATCCTGCAAAAGAATTTTTAAGAGTAAGATTTAATGTTGGGGACTCTAATGTATGCCAATTATGCAATTTGGAGATGGAAACACCTCTTTTTTTCAGTGTAATTTGGTACAAACATTCTGGAATGATGCATTCTGTTGGATACACCAAAGATTACCTGTAGACTGATCCTCTCATGGGAAATTAAGTTTGGTTTGTCATTTAAGGATAAAAAGAAAGACTATGTAATAATTTGTTGCTTTTGCTGAAGTTTTACATTCATAAATGTAAATTTTTCAAAACTCCACCACGATTAGTTTTTTTTAAGAGGAAAATTGTAATGTATTTGGAGATGTTAAAAGGAATGAAAAGTCCCAAAGCAAGATTTTTGTATAGTTCATTAGAGGACTTTGGTTTCTTAATGTGAAAACCTCTTACTCCCCTACTTTTTTCTTTATATTTATTTTTATTTATTTTTCTTCAGTGTTGTTAATTTATTTTATTTTACATTTATTTTGTTTTATGATGTACAGAGGTGTGAACAAAAATTGTGTGTGATTTCAGTCATTATTTGTAAATTTCCCAGTAATGTATGCCTTTCTATGTTATTGTTCAAAGCAAAAAAAAACAAAAAAAACTTGTGGTCTTCATCCTCACTTGAACATTTGGGCCAAATACAAGAAATACTTCATAAGTAGTCAAGTGCAAAGACCGCAAGTGTGGGTATTTGGACAATGCAAATATATGTTATGTTAGGTATCCTGGGCATTTTCTTGTCATTATTTAGATAGTACAATTATATTATTAATGAAGTTGATGTGACAAACATATTATGATATTTATTTTTCTATAGGCTAAATACTATGCTAATTTTTCAGAGATACAAACAAAAAATGACCAAAAAAAAGTAAATGTATATTTATGTTGTCTACGTTTGCTGTGCATCTTACACACATAACAGAAATGCATCATTAACATTATCATTTACTGCATTGTTGTAAATCATTTACTGCATTGAACACTTTCTCCTTCAGTAGTCATTTACTCCAGATAATTGTTTGACATTGGTTTATAAAATACAAGTTCCATGTTTCTATTTTTAAAGCACTTAACATGTTATGAGTGGTGCAAATGAAAAGTAATTGTGTTGGTTTAAATTGGTGTGCATCTCCTGCAGACAGAGGAAGGCATAATGCTGGATGAGGTGGTTCTGAACGCACAGCCGTCCACAGACAAAGAGGAGACAATGCCATGTTTCCAGACTCCGGGCCCCACTCTCACCTTCCATAATCTCCGCTACAGCATCAAGGAACGATTAGGAATGTTTAGTATGCAGTGGGTTGAAAAGGACATACTCAAAGATGTCAGGTAATGCTTTGACGTGTTCTGTTACTCAAACATTTGGACACACTTACTCCTTCAATAAGCATGCAAGCATAAACCTGTTGGAAAAACATAAACTCAGTCAAACATTTGACTGGTAGTGTAGTTTTAGATTGTTTTAATGCGATCTAAGCTGACTAATTAATTATTAGATCTGACATGTCCCAGCCCGCCCGTCTGTATTTTGAGGGGTGCAGGAATAAGGACAGTAGACACAGGCAAAAAGGGGGTTCTGAAAGACTCAATTTCTTAAATGCAAGATACAGCTGCATTATATCAGCCACCCTGCTCTCTAAGTAGTGAAAAACTCATATTACTGAGCAGTTTTAATTCAGGGTTAAGTGTTTTCTTGCACAGTTAATATAAGCAGTGTATGAAGAAGAATCAGTGATACACCGTTGCGCAAAGAGCTGCTCGCAATTCAAAGAACTTCTTGTGTAGTTGAAAGCAGTCCAGAAAGTGATGTGTTCTTTTCCATCTGTTGCAGTGGCATCATGAACCCAGGAATGAATGCGATTATGGGCCCTACTGGAAGTGGGAAGACATCGTAAGCGCATTTTCATTTATTTCTGTTGATTCGTTTTAATAGTATTTGGGCACTAAAAATATCTAACCCTTAATATCCACCTTATTTGTTTTCGTAAATGTGGGAGCAGCCATTGGTGTCTTGCTTCCGTGAACTTCTCATCCACTTTCAGCTAATATTAGTTGTACAAAACAGCTCTTTTGCAGCTTGATATTTCAAACTGGTGTCTTAGCATTTTATTTTAATGTATTATCTTAATTATGAACACGCTGGTTTGAAGTGCAAACCGTTTTACCGTTTACTGCATGTTGTTATTCTTATTATTTCCCTGCAGCGGCTAATAAACTGGAAGTCTTGCACATTGACAGAAAACGGCCTACTTCTGCGTTTAAAAATAAGGTGGATAAAGTGGGTCCTAACAACATCATAAGCACACGTTTCAAGCAAAATATTGGACTTATTTTTATTTATTTTTTTGTCACTGCTTAAGTGATTAGGCTCATAAATGAGATGTTAGGATAGTTAGCATTGTCTGTTTGATGTTCTGTATCCGCTCACTGCAGAACCATAGACTGTATAAAAACATGGATGTAGTGTCCGTGACGTCAACCATAGGTTTCCGAAGACTGTTTTTAAAGCCAAAAGTAGGAGGAGCCGGCCGTCGCCATCTTGGCAGCAAGTCACTCCCGGATAATCGAAAATGGGCAAAGACGTGGGAGCTGTTTGCTGAAGCCACGTCCACCTAGCTCAACGGCAGTGTCAGCAGTGGCAATCCACCTGTCACTCAAGTGGCCACGCCCTTAATTATGCAGAACTTTAAGGCTTAATATAATTTAAATGGATGAGTTTAAATTAAATTCACCCCCCTCACAGTTTTCATGAAGGGCAAAATTAGCCATATAGACCAAAATCATTTTTTGGACTAGGCTGTAAACATGTTTTTTCTGCTGTAAAGTTGGGCATTTTAATATGGGGAGTCTATGGGATTGACTCCCTTTTGCAGCCAGCATCTAGCGGCCAGTTGATGAATTACAGTTTAAGTCACTTCCTTGTTGGCTTCACAAGAGAGAGCGGGAGGTTGCCTCTTGTGCAGAACACAAGATCCAGGGGGCGTGGTTGGATCCACATCTAGGGGGATGAGATAGGTGGGCTTGGGGTGGAGATGGGTGGGTTTAGGAGTGGATGGAGATGGATGGGTTTAGGGATCAGGGGGTGGAGATGGGTGGGTTTTGGGATCAGGGTGGAGATGGCTAGGTTTTAAGATCGGGGAGGTTTAGGGGTGGATGGAGATGGGTGGGTTTAGTGGTCGATGGAGATGGGTGGGTTTTGGGATCGTGGTGGAGACAGGTAGGTTTAGGGGGGGATGGAGATGGGATCAGGGGATGGAGACAGGTAGGTTTAGTGGTGGATGGAGATGGGTGGGTTTTTGGATCAGGGGCTGGAGATGGGTGGGTTTTTGGATCGGGGTGGAGACAGGTAGGTTTAGGGGTGGATGGAGATGGGTGGGTTTAGCTGGGGAGATGGGTGGGTTTTGGGATCGCGGTGGAGACAGGTAGGTTTAGGGGGGGATGGAGATGGGTGGGTTTTTGGATCAGGGGCTGGAGATGGGTGGGTTTAGGGATCAGGGGGTGGAGATGGGTGGGTTTTTGGATCGGGGTGGAGACAGGTAGGTTTAGGGGTGGATGGAGATGGGTGGGTTTTGGGATCAGGGGGTGGTGTCAGGTAGGTTTAGGGGTGGATGGAGATGGGTGAGTTTAGTGGTGAAGATTGGTGGGTCTTGGGATCAGGGGGTGGAGATGGGTAAGTTTAAGTATTTGTAAGGTGGGAGGAGTTGGATCTGGATACAACCATGCCCCCTGGATCTTGTGTTCTGCTGTGAGGACCATCTCCAGATGTTTGTTACTTTTTCTATATCTGTATAATTCATGCACTTTTTAGTCATCTATTAATTGGATAGTTCAGGCAAAAATTAAATTGTCGTCATTTACTCACCCTTATGTCACTGTTCAACTACAATGGAAGTCAATGGGGCCCAAAGTTGTTTGGTGCCCAGCGTTCTTCAAAATATCTCCTTTTGTATTCCGCAGAATGGCAAGAAAGTCATTCTGGTTTTTAACGACACAAAATTTAATAAATCATGACACAATTTTTGTTTTTGGGTGGGGTGTTTTTTTTTTTTTTTTTTTTTTGGAAAAACCTACCTTTTTAATTAAGTATATTATATTAGTATATATTAGTGTATTAATTACAGTGTGTCTGTCTTCAGGCTTCTGGATGTCATTGCAGGACGGAAAGATCCTAGGGGATTAAAATCAGGCCAGGTTCTAGTTGACAACACCATTGTGACCTCTGACCTCAGACTCTGCTCTGCTTATGTAGTTCAGGTGGGGTGACAACACTCTCTTTGGCCCTACAAAAGACATTACAAAAAAACTGATATATAGACTACTGTACAAAGGTTTGGTAAGATTTAATGTTTTTAAAAGAACTGTCTGATGCTCACCAAGGCTGCATTTATTCAAACAAATACAGCAAAAACAATAATTTTGTGAAATTATTACAATTTCAAATAAATGTTTTCTAATTGAATATATTTTAAAATGTAATTTATTCCTGATTAATTAATTTTCAGTCTTCAGTGTCACATGATCCTTTAGAAATCATTCTAATTTGCTGATTTGCTGCTCAAGAAACATTTCTGATTATTATCATTGTTGAAACGGTTTATTTTTTTTAGATACCGTGATGAATGGAAAGTTCAGCATTTATTTGAAGATCAACAGCATTTATTTGAAATAATCTGATGAATGTCTTTACTGTTACTTTTAATCATTTTAATACATCCTTGCTGAATACAATTAGTATAAATAATTTATTTTAAACAAAAACAATTTTACTGACCCCAAATTTTTTAATAGTAGTATGTATTATTTTATCTTGCATAGTAGTGATTGAATAAGAATTGCTAGATAATTGAAAATGAATGATGAAATCATGCATTATTTCCTTTCTTTCACCTTCCAGAATGACATTCTGATGGGAACTCTGACCGTAAGAGAGAACTTGGCCTTCTCTGCCAATCTTCGCTTGTCACGCAAAGAGTATTCCTCAGCTGACAAACAGATGAGGGTCGACTCCGTCATCCAGGAGCTTGGCCTGAATGATTGCGCAGATACTAAGGTAATGCACTGAAGAGGAATGTTGAAAACGATTTGTTGTGTTGGTATGAACAAAACATACTCACAGTGTGTGTGGGAAAGAACAACAGTAGGGTTGGGTGCTATGTCAGTATATACCATGTGACTGCAGGAATGTGTAATTTTAAGCTGACAGAACTTGTTCTCTCTCAGATTGGGACAATGTTTTTGCGTGGTGTTTCTGGTGGAGAGAAGAAGAGGTGCAGCATCGGGATGGAGCTCATCACGGCCCCCTCCCTCCTGTTCCTGGATGAGCCCACCACAGGCCTGGATGCCAACACTGCCAACTCCATCATGGAACTGCTGCAGAAGTACCACACATTCTCTTATCAGACATATCTACTTCCTGTGAACAATGTGTGCCATTTAAAAAAAAAAACACTTTGTTCTTAATCTCAGCCCTGTAAATTCATGACATATCCATTTCTAAATACTTTTTCGTAAGTTTATTGATCCTTTAGACAGTCTCATATTTGATACAGTAGGCTTTTATGGCTCATGTAGTATGAGAATATGGAGCTCATTTTCAAGAAGAAAAAGTTTGTGCAATTGCCTCTTATTTATTTGGCCAAAAAGAGAAATTCGGAAAGCCTGTAATGTAAATCAATAAGATCTTTATGACAGTATAGCAGTATACATGCATAACTGATATTTACATCCATTTGTCACTAAATATTTCCTAATAATGTCTTAGTAAGATGAGATTTAAATGCTTAGTTTTATGATCAAATCATATAATGCAACACAATACAATGATTATTGAGAGATGCACAAATAAACGTTTCTCAAAAGCCTGATGTATCATATTTGATTTAACATGTAAACAGTGACTTGAACAGTGCATTTTCAGAATTATACTAAAAGGCTTTTTACGCAATAAAAAGTATCATTTATAATTCATTGATGTATCAACTTCATACGCTTATAGAGTTAATATGCTGAGACAACTAAAGCCATTTGAAGAATATGTTTTCTCAAATGTGTAAAGTGTACTGTGGTTCATTCTTTTAAAACACTGTATGAAGTGGAAAAAAAATAAATAAATAAAAAGCTTCATTGAATGCTTCTAGTGCATTCTTCCCATTGACTTCCATTGAGAGTTTATTATTGTACACGTATTACTATACTTCAGACTGAGAGATGAGTCAAAATTATGATGTGTGGTAAATGATGAGTTCAAATTGTATTTAACCCCCAAGAAAACTGTATAACATTTGACGCTTTGGTTTTTTTGTTTTTGTTTTACTGTAGCTGTCAGAAGAAACCACATTCCACTTCAAATATAAAGCACAGTCACATACAACCTGTATTTGTCTATTTTGATCATGACAGGTGCATAGATTGAGATTTGATTATTTGTTATTTTGTTACTCAGGCTCTCCAAAAAGGGTAAGACTGTCATCTTCTCCATTCACCAGCCGCGCTACTCCATCTTCAGCCAGTTTGACCACCTCACACTCATAAATAAAGGAGAAATCACCTACGCAGGGGCCGCCAACAGAGCCATTAGCTACTTTGAGGACTTGGGTACTGACAGACATACTTCATTCAAATGAAGATCAGCAGTGATCTGCTAAATCAATGCATGTGTACTGTGATTCTCAGACTTGTGTCAATGTGTCGCAGGTTACAAGTGTGAGCCATTCAACAACCCGGCAGACTTCTTCCTGGATGTCACGAATGGAACAGTCCTTCCTCAAATACACAACAATAAATCAGGTGCTAAATGTTTTATTATTTGAATGAAATTTATAAGTTTTTTCAGCAAGGACACATTAAATTGATCCAAAGTGACAGTAAAGACATGTCTAATGCTACAAAAGATTTCTTTCAAATAAATTCTTTTGAAATTTTCTATTTACCAAAGAAAAAAAAAATGGTTCCACAAAATTAAGCAGCACAACAGTTTTCAACATTGATGATAATCAGAAATGTTTCTTGAGCAGTAAATCAGCATATTAGAATGGTTTCTGAAGGATCAGGAATTATGCTACATAAAAAAACAAGAGAAAAATTTTAATAAAAGACTGAATTTCCCAATAAGTAGTAGTGGAGGCAGACTGTATTGTAGCATGACTGTGCCTCAAAACTGACCAATCCACATCCAGGACTGGAATATACAATACATCATTCTGAGTCGAGCTGTTGGTACTTTACATGGACATTTCTTGTTTTTTTTTATTTTGGTAACTACATTTTTGGACTACTCTTGTTAACTATCTGTGTTTGTGTGTTTGTAGAGAAGTGTAGCAACAGCGATGAGATGGTGGAGAATGATAACCCTCTGGCGGTGATTTACAGAAAGTCCCCTAATTTCCTCAATGTAAAAGACAGACTCACTCATATTTCAGATGCGCTTGACCCTGAGGTCACTAAAGGTGACAGGGTTGGGTACGCCACACCTTTCTATTACCAGGTATGTAGAAGCAATGGTTTAGCTAAGCTAACGTTGACTCATTAGATGGGTAACCAGGAATAACATCATTAGATGGAGATGAGTGTGTGTCCATGTTGCAGCTCATGTTGGTGAGTGGCCGCACCATCAGAAACATCTTGAGGAATCCTCAGACGTCTTATGCCCAACTGTTCCTCAACATTTTCTTTGGTATTTTAGTGGGACTTATCTACTACCAGATCCCACACACTTTACCAGAGGCTCTACAGAACAGGTGAGCACCTGCTGCCAGATCCACAGCTTACATCCTAAATTACCTTTCTGACACAGTTTTCAGTTTAAATTCATGGTGTGGAAATTAAAGGATTAGTTCACCCAGAAATTTTTTTTTTGCTCTCTTTATGTATTTATTATTTGGGTTGTTACCGACATTTGGTGAAAATTTCATGTCAACAGCACCTTTAGAAATATATTTACTGAGAAAAATTGTATATATATAATATAAAAACATTGCATTTGCTGTCTCTCTTCTCTTCAGAACGGGAGCTTTCTTTTTCCTAGTCATTAACATGGTGTTTGGCAATCTGTCCGCGGTGGAGCTCTTCATCAGTGAGAGAGTGCTCTTCATGTGAGTCAACCTCCAAACATGAGCTTCCCAGCCTGCTATTACTATTAGATAAAGACCACATGTTCCTCTCACCTGCAGCCATGAGAACTCGAGTGGTTTCTACCGCACCTCTGTCTACTTCCTGTCCAAAGTGTTTGCTGACCTCCTACCAAACCGCATCCTCCCCGTCTTCATCTTTTCTGCCATCCCATACTTCATGATGGGTGAGTAGTGTCACTATTTAACAATCCTTCTTTCAGGAAGATATTTTAGAAAGCCTCCTTGTCCACAAACACAATGCCATAGTGCACTGAAAAGATCACTGAAAAGATCCAAGATGGTGCATGAAGCAAGAGAAGTGTTCATTCACAGTTGATTAGTGGAGTAATAGAAGGAATAGTGAAGGAGGGTCACTGGGTGTTGCCATTATGGTGGCAGCTGCTCACTGTTATTGTGTTGACACATGTAAACATAAATCACATTAATGACTGTTTACAGCCCTTTGTTGTGGGTTTTTGCTTTAACTACATTACACTGTTTCAGTGAGCTTCATCTCTATTTGTGGCTCAGGCCTGAAGCCTGATGTGGAGGTGTTCTTCCTGTACTGTGTGACCCTGAGTATGGTCAGTCTGTCAGCGGTGAGCTTGGCCTTCCTGGTCAGCGCTAGTGTGGGCTCCTTCGCTATGGCTAACATCCTCATCGCACTGCCTTATGTGGTAATGATGGTGAGTTCAGCTGAACAGAAGATTTACAGACATGTAGATTGTTTGCTTTGTTCTAAAAAAACAAGCACTTTGTTGCATTTTCTCAATGGTTCGGTTCACTTGTTTTTTGTTTGTTTTTTTACATTTGAAATGTACCAAAATTCTGATTATTTTACAGCATGATTGCATATGCCTAAACTACAACGTCGTTTTAGTGTCACGCCAATATATATATATATATATATATATATATATATATATATATATATATATATATATATATATATATATATTATTTTTTTTTTTTAATTAAAAGATTAAAGTCGTAATATTTTAAGAATACAGTCAAAATTACAAGAATAAAGTCCAAATTTTCTCTTGGTGCTCCCAATCTGGGCCATTTGCATCCGCAGTAGGCTATAGAATGTACTTCAAAAATATTTTAATTAAAATAATAATATTAATATTAAAATAATTTTGACTTTATTCTCAAAATATTTCAACTTTATTCTCGTACTTTTGACTTTATTCTCGCAATTGACTCAATATTAAGACTTTAATCTCGTAATCTTAGACATTTTTTATTTTTAACGTGGCACCAGGCCGCCGTTGTACTAAACAAACCAAACTAATGAGCAAAGCATTATGTCAGGTTGAAAAGGTCAAAATGATTGCTTTAAATGCACCAACATGACATTAGGAAGTAAACTGCAATTAATGGGATGAAGGTGTACTTCTGGAACTTAGCGTGATCTATTCTCAGGTTTTTCTGTCCCGTGTCTCCTCAGGTGTTTGGGGGTTTCCTAGTAAACCTGAATTCGATGCTGAGCTGGATGTCCTGGCTGAAGTGGGCCAGTATATTCCGATATGGCTACAACGTAAGAACATAAAACATTTTACAACTCTGTATATATTTGCATTTCAGCAGTAATCCAACCAAACTGCCTCCCTTCAGGCACTTGCCATCATCGAGCTAAAAGGTCAAGTCTTTACCAGTAACTACACCAGGTAAGACTCGGTGGCACCACCTACTGGAAAACAGAATTATTAAGAGTTTAGTCTCTAGGAGGTGATGTGGGTAATGTGAGGTGTTTCAGCTGCAATCTCTCTCTCTCACTTACAGCATGACAGGTGACATGTATCTGGATCATCAAGAGATCGACTACAGCCTTTGGGGCTTCTGGCAGAACCAGGTAGCACTGACAGGCATTATGTGCGTGTGTCTGATTCTTTCTTATGTGCAGCTGCGTCGGATCAATCGCTGGAAGTGAAGGAATGACACCAGTTGTCACTTATGTTTTTTTAATTTTGAACCCTGTGCATCATGAAATCACATGTACAGAGAAATGTGTCAGTCACAGAATCCACAACAACAACAAAAAAGCCAAATTGTGTTTAGTGTTTATTGCCAAAGAATCATTGCAACACATTCAAAGTGAAGGGAGACTGATGTGATTGCATCATTCTTAGAGAGTTGTTGCTCCTGCAGAGTTAACGGGAATCACAATGGCACTAGCAACAGATCTTTTCTTGCATAGTGCAACATAATCAGCAAAAACTGGTTTTATGCGTCGAGATATGGAGGCTGCATTCCAGCAGAGAGCTGAAATCTGCCTTTCTTTTTGCTAAGCGTGGCAAATTCAGCAAACAAATCTTCATGGGTGGCTTTTTCATCCTTACACAAAACCCCTAAGCCGTGTTCACAAAACATTTTATCTTACCACTAAGAGTTCTCCTAAATAGCAGTAAAAGTTTTTAGCTAAGAGTTTTCTCTTTAAACCTATTCAAAAAGCTGCCGAGACAAACTTTTACTAAGGAATAGAGAGAAGTCTTAAGCTAAAAGGATATGATGCATGATGTCATCGTGCGTACGAACTACACACACAGTGATTGGCTGATAGTATCTGTCAGAGATTGTTTTGTGAATATGGGCTCTGATCTTAAGGATTTCTTTTGAAATTACTGAATTTAGAAATCTCACAGAACAATAGTAAATGTGACTGCATCTTAAGAAAGAGGCATGTTTTAAGCAAACTAAATGATTGGAAAAGTCCAGGTACGTCACCAGAAAGACATTGAAAATTACAAGGGCAACAGTTTTATGCACAAGTAATAATAGACAAATCAAATGGCGTTTTAACTTCCAGAGCTGATCAACTGACAGAAAGGGGTTTGAAAAACTTCTGAAATCACAGAGCATGGGGTTGGAGTTGGTTTTATTTTAATAATAAAAAAAAAAAAAGGCTCAGACTGAACAGTGTGAAGCACAAGGATAAAATCGGACATTTCGGTAGCAGTGACAGGTCAATCAGTGACGGGCATCAGTTAGTGGGATCAAATGAAGAATGTCACCATCACTTCCCCTTAAGATCATTAATAGACAAAATGACAGTTAAAGAGAATCGACTTCTATTAGGACCAAAAATGTCACCCATTAAAAACAGAATTAAATCACTGGCCTTGCAGGTGCATTTGCAGTTAAAGAGGGAGGCAGAGATATTAGAGCATCCAAAGCATTTCATCTTCATTCTCAGGGGTCTCAGACCGCCTCTTCTGATAAAGACAATCTATTGCCATATAAACTCATGCTCTGTGCATATTTAAAGAAACCAACATTGTACAAATAAAAGAATATCACTTCTAAAAACAAAAGTCCTCAATATAGCGCAAAAAAGTTTGTGCAAGTATTTCCCATATATCTACACCTACTGTTCCTAACTCCCTCCAAACCCCTGCCCCCTCAAAATACAGTAAAAGCTTTCTTTCCCCTGAAACAAGGCTGTTAAATTAGCTGTGACAGTTCAATTTCAAATGTCACTTTTTAAAGAAAACCCAAATATTGATTTCAAAACAGAAAAGCAACTCTACAGCAGTTCTCCTTTAGGTTCCTAAGACTGTTGTGGAACGCTCTGCTCATCCTTTAGCTCCACACGTGACGCCTGCAGTGATCCAAGGCCTACAACACAAACACAGAAGCTACAATTAAATCGCAGCCTGTTTTTGATGTGCAGTACAGCATCAGACTCAAAACACAAAGCTGTGTTCTGTAACGGGAGAAAGACAATACTCACGTTACAGCGAGAAGCGGTCTCCACGTTCTTACACCAGTATGCTGGTCCCCAGCTGCACTGCTCCAATCCCAGCAGCCTCTGCACTGCCTCGGGACATGCTCCCAGCTTCTGTACACACAAACACCCCCCCAACAAACTCAGTCAGAGATCATCATTTGATCACATGATTGGAGCTGGAGAGTGTAGGGTAAATCTTACCATGCAGACAAAGTCAGGATCCAGCGTCTGGAGCAGCAGCTGCACCAGCAGAGGCTCGTACTGCTCAATGAGCTGGTTACACTGCAGGAAGGAGAACACGCTTAGACCGACACACACACCTATTCAGCTACATCATTTCCTACAGGAATGGAGCTGTCAGATTAAGTCCATTTCTAGGATTCAAACCGTAAACTTGAGATTGATTGATGTAGTGTTGCATGATGTGGGAGGAAAAAGGAAATATTTTCTGCAATGTAAATGTATAAATAGGGCTACACAATTTAGCAAACATTTAAAGGGAAAGTTCACCCAAAAATTTAAATTGTTATTACTCACTCACCTTCACGTTGTTCCAAATTCATAAGACATTCGTTCATCTTTGGAACACAAATCAAGATATTTTTGAAGAAACTTGAGAGCTTTCTGACCCTCCATAGAGAGCAACGTAACCACCACCACCACGTTCAAGGCCCAGAAACATAAGCACATAATTAAAATAGTCCATGTGACATCGGGTTCAACCGAAATTAATGAAGCTATGAGAATACTTTGTGCGCAGAGAAAACAAAAAAAAACAGACTTTATTCAACAATTCTTCTCCGCATCACCGTAGACACAATTAAGGAGAGTACCACGACGTGTGTGTGCATTCCTCTGCTCATAAACAAGGCGCAGTGCGTTCTACGTCAGGAACACCACACAAACATCGTGGAACTCTTGATAATGGTGCAAACTAACCCAGAACAGAAGTAATCGTTGAATAAAGTCATGATTTTGGTTTTCTTTGCGCACAAAGTATTCTCGTACCTTCAGAGAGTTACATTTGAACCACTGATATCACATGGACTATTTTGACGATGTCCTTACTACCTTTCTGGGCCTTGAACGTGTCCGTTACATTGCTGTCTATGGAGGATCAGAGAGCTCTCGAATTATCAAAAATATCTTAATTTGTGTTCTGAAGATGAAGGTCTTGCAGATTTGGATCAAGATGAGGGAGACTAATTAATGACTGAATTTTCATTTTTGGGTGTACTATCCCTTTAACCAAATATTTTGCCTCATTACAAGTCTGGTGGATGCATGTTTTGTTCCTAAATGCATATTTAAATGACCCAAATTTGTTACCAAAGAAAAATCTCTGCATGTTGCTGGACAAATGCACAGTAGAATGTTTGCTGACAATTTAAAATAAATATTGTATTTGTTCTGTTGGTGGATGTATTAAAAATGAAGTATGGTTATAAGATGGGTGTCCTTTACTCAAAGCGTGACCTACCTCATCTCTGACAGCGTCAGGCAAGAAGTTGCAGACCTTCAGCACAGCATCCTCAATCTCCGCCTGAGTGGCGTTCTGCTCCAGGATCCCGTCCACATAACGCACTGCCATCTTACACACGTCACAGAAGCCACCTGCCTCAAATCGCTGCTTGTCCATTACAGCTGCAAGAATAAAGCATTAAAAATGCATCTCACATCTAGAAAAAGAGGAACATTATACTGAAACCAAGTGTTATCAGCACTTACAGACATGGCTGACCCCATTGCAGAGAGCGAGGAAAGTGCAGATTGTTTTGGGATCGGCCTCCTGAACAAGCAGTTCAATGATGGCCTGGCCGTAGGTCTCAATCAGGTCCTTGCACTGAGGTGTGAGTGTGGAGGGCAAAATGTCGCAGATTGTCTCCACAGCCTGCACAATCTCTTCCTGAAAAACCAGTCAGCACACTTTTAACAGGGGACATTTACATAGGTGCAAATTCATATCAAGTTCTCCAGAAAAATCTGAGGACGAAAAAACATAGCTCATCTAATTAATAGAGTTCAAGTGAATCGCATCACAACTAAAAGAGAAAATGCAATGCAAGCTATTCTTTGCTGCCTGGAAACACCAGAATGCATGCATTCTGCTTTCATCTGCATCTACTTTCTCTTCACTGAATGGAGAAGACATTATTCCATCACTCCCAGCTGCTGCTGTGTTTGTCTCACTGGCTTCAATTAATCAATATTTACATCTAATTGTTGATGAAAATCCACACATTTCAACAGATTCCGATCAGACTGGTCCTTACAGTTTTTACTGACAATCAATGGAGAATCAATTCTTTTACATGTGGCTTCTAACCTCAGACGTGTGATCCTGAACCTTGTCCTCAATTTCCTTCATCACAAACTCACAGATGGCACACTGAGGAGAGTCACGTACTCGCACCAGAGTCTATCAAAACAGAAGCACATGCATCAAGGAAACATCTTGCATTTTTACACAATTTCCCAACTAAAGCTTAATTTGAATGCCATTTAACAGCCGACCACATTTTAGAGTCATTAAATTAATTTACATTGTCAAAGCAGAGGTTGAAAGTAAGGTTTCCATTTCTTTATTTTCTCTTAAATGAACCAGTGACAGGTAAACACAAAGTGTCACATAAAGCCGTTTTAAATGCTCAAAAGTCCAAAATACACAGATTTAAATGAAAACAGACGCTATATGCTTTTATACCTCAGCAGGCTTGCTTTTGACCGGTGTTTCAAGCTTGGTTGCAGGGAACATCTTGACAGCAGGGATTGATTTGGCAGGCATCAGCTTCTCCATGCGAACAGATTTATTCTGAGTGGAGCAGAATCCAGCACGAGAGCAGATGTCCTTGGCTTGCTGCAGAGGGATTGCAAGACATTCAGTGAGTAATATGCACCAGTTACACAAGATAAAGGCAGGATGAGTGGAATATTAGGCATGCACTCCATGCAGCATCCATTGCATCACACCTCTCTGACTAACCAATTACCCATGATGCTGCTCTACCTCATGCCCACAGCATCCATCACCACCCTGCCAATCTGATCCCTGCCATGCATGAAAGCACAAGATGTGCAAGTATGATATGATGAATGGCAAAAGCTAGTGGTTCAATTAAAAGACCAATTCATCCAGTGTAACACTCAAGAGCAATGCGTCTGTAATACAAACACTCCGGTCACAAAATGTTTTAGTTCTGTGAGAGCAGCAAGTGAACACAATGGAAAGGTCCTATATTTTTTTTTTACACTTGCCACTGAATGTAATTCAGGAAACACTGTCAATGGAATTCTACCTGTCTGGGGAAGAATGTAGACCGAACCAAAATAGCATGGACATTTGGTTGGGGGAATTCTAGAAAGCTGGTTATATGACAGTCGCAACAAGTTTGCTAATGAGTATAAAAAAAAAAAAAACTGAGGTAACTTTAAGTTAAGTAGCCATAGCAGCTTATACCTGCTGCAATGTCTTTGTGTGTTCTTGGATGTTGAATGAGCTGAACTCTCTTCAGAATACTTCGTTATTTTGTTGTTGAATGAAACCAGTAACCAAAGAAGAGTCCGTACATAGTTCCGACCCTACTCAGTATTTTTTGGATGGAGGTCATTATAATGGATGATTGGTCTGGTACTAGATCTACGCAAAACATGAAATCCTCAGGGTTAGGGCTATTTTAAGAGTGCGTGAGTGGCTAGTCTAACAACAGCACAGATTAGCAACGGTCGGTGTTGGATTAGAAAACAGCACAGGTGATTAGCCACATGACAGATGAAAAGGCACAAGCTAGGATGAGACTAGCAGCTCAGAAAAAAAACCTACCTGCTCCTGAAGACCAGAGCAAACAAAACCACAAGAGGAGGGAAAGAAAGAGAAAGAAAATGAAGGTGGGTATAAAAAAAAAAAATAAAATAAAAAGGAGAGAGAAAACAAGTGATTAGAGTTGTGGATTAAGATGGCAGGCAGAGTGTCTTTACAAGGAAAGGAAACAAAAGCAGCTTTGTTCACTTGACTGACAAAATCTGCAACAAGCTCTCCACATTAAAGGGGTCATATTTTAATATTTTTCCCCCTAAGGTCTACTCATAGATGTTAGTCATTTATGCAGCAGTCACATATCAATTCCACCCTCTCGCTGACCCTTTAAACAGGATGTTTTTGTTGCTGTCTTTAATACAAACCTCCTCTGTGCATGTGAAATGAGATACATTGCTGAGCTGCACATTTACTCAGGAGTTGTGGACTTGAACACTAACCCAACAGTTTTTAACCACCTTATCCTTCAATACGTGCGCCTAGTATCTGCACCAGATGTGCAGTTCAAACAGAAATGATCAGGCACCCTGTTAGAAAAGCTTCAGCCTCTCATTTAAAATACTAGGCTCCTTCAGAGTCAGCAGGTGCTCCACAAAGCCAGGAACAGCAGAGCGTTTGACTTATTTGCATGTCACTTATTTCAAATGGTAGAACCGGGGGGGTGAGAGTGAGCGTGAGAGTGAATATACACACGCACTCTACTTCCTCCTCAGTGACAGGGCAGACCACATTTCTGAACATCAAACTCACATTGCTAAACTTCATTCTCAAGTTTAAATTCACTTTTTACACTAGGAAGGAGGTTTTGAGTTCGGGAAATTACAGAACATTATATAGTACGTTAAACATTTGATGACCCCTTTAAAACTCACTGTGGTGTGCCACGAGAAGAGGAACTTAAGCACCCATTTTGGTAATGGAGGATGGAAGAATGAAACCGCTGAAATGCAGACACATAGACAACATTAAAAAAGATGCAAAAATCACTTACCATAGACATAAGCTGTTGAAAGACCAGTGGTCCATATTGGCTGATGTACTCCTTGCACTGTTGAAGAAATGAGAGGTAAGACCATCAAAATTGTCCCACATGTGCAATGCACAAATCATGGCATCTCTACTTTGAGCACACAACTCTAGTAAACTCATGTTCTCACCATATCAGACATGCCAGGTCCCAGCAGATCACACTGGCTCTCCACCTGCATGAGTAGAGTGTTGATAAATGAGGAATTGGTTTTGGCTTCCTCCTGAGTGTCAGAGATGAACGTAACACAGTCCTGGCACACATCTCCACCAGTCTGCAGTCAGAAGAGAACACCGATCAAACATACAGGATGGGATTAATTATGCATATTTTAATCAGAAACACCCCCCACCCCCATTAAAACATACAGGAGTGACAGCGTCACCTGTTTGGGGGTCTCCTTCTTGGTATTCTCTTGGGGGTAGAGCAGCTGAGGGATGTTGAGCAGGAAGGGGCTGACACGCTGGTTCAGGTCCACCTTAGGGATCTCGTTGGACATGAGCTGAGCTTTAGCCAGAGCTGCCTGCTGGGACACACACAGACCCATAGCACTGCACACCACACCGGGGTCATCCTGCGGGATGATGGGAACACAGAAGCATTGTAAAGCATTATATAAACCAATAGGATCAGCAGCTGAATACATTTCCCCTTGCTTCAGTTCTTTAAAAGACGACTGGCTGATGCTGTGAATGACAGATGAGGGTCTCTGGGCAGGAAGAGCCTATTACACAAAGGCTGCTTTGTGGATAGCTAACCATCTTAGTGGTACTAGACCAGTCTAGTCAGACCAAAGCATTTAGTTGGAGTAATAAAAATTAAAGACCCTGGTTTCAGATTTTACCCACTAAGATAATTTCATGACTTTGATGGTAAGAGTAACTTCTCTAAATTGTGGTTTGATAAATTTTTCCGCCAGCATGTTTGAATGTCACTGATTTGTGGCTTTTTAGAAAAGCACAAATTGCTAAAAATCCACTAGTTGGTGGGAAGCAATGAATATTCTCTACTGTATCACTCTATAGTTAGAGTAACAGTCATGCCATGACTGTTATTTGTCATTTTTTAATTGTCAGCATCAAATACATTCATAAGTACATTCGTATTTATGATTCATTAAAAACAATTTTTTTTTAAACCGTAAAATTACACACATATACACATACACAATTTAATTAGTTTTGGATTGGAACCATGCAGACTGTTCATTAAGTTTTAAACAGCATGTTTGCCTTTCTGCTCCAAAAGAGCTTGTGTTTGGTACGTGGTGGGTGTTCAACACCGTTTTCAAATCACAAACTACCACCAACTAAAAGGGGAATTATACTACTGAATTAGCTAAAAGGAAAGAGATGGAAGTGTCCAGCTCACCAGTTCTCCTTCGATGATGCCCATGAGAATGGGGAAGTAGTTGTCAACAATCTCCTTACACTGGTCAGCCAGGCCCTCGTCAGGGATCAGCTGACAGGCCTTCTCCATGTATTCAAGGAGTTCGCTCTAGATTTGACATAAGAAATTGGACTTTGTCCTCCCATAAAAAGTACTCAAAACTCTAGTGCTATCATGTCATCATACCTCTGTGGCATTGTCCTTCAAAAGCTGCTCCACCACCATCAACACCTCTTTGCACAGATCACATGGCACAGATTTCTGCAAGAAAGGAGGTTTTATACACTTCGAGCTCATTAATTATGCGCTGGCATACAAAAGCACTTCTGAGAATCAGGTCAGCGCACCATCTGAGGCTTGCTCCACACATTCTGTTGGCAGTGTTGGACGGCACCACAAAGGGAAGCGGTCTTGACGTTCTGGCACCAGTAGGGGGGACCGCGGGCACACTGCTCCGTACCCAACAGGGGACTCGCAACGGCTAGCAAGAAACAAGAGAAAATAGATTAGGTGTGTATAAAACAGCCCAGTCAAGTCAGCAATTACACAGCAGTACCTCATTTCTTATCTGATAAGATGTGATAATTCACAGATAATTCTTTTTAAGCAAAAAAAGTAACATTACTGTTTACTGTATTCCATTTGCATTGCATCCACTGAAGAAAGCACCATCTACTCAGCATTTACAATCTTTAAATTTTTTTTACAACCGGGTGACCAATAACAGGTTACTGAAGTGTCTTTTCTGCCATTCATGATCAAAACCGACAACCACTGTAGAAGAGGCATGATAAATGAGATTGTGCAAGCTTCCCATTGAATTCTAATCAAAAGTTAGATTTGAGAAGCAAATCATTATAGCTGCCAAACCACGAAAACAAAATACTTCAGCGTTTCACAATCAGACTTTCCACACAGAACTGTTATTGAGACGCAGAGCAAAGCTGCTTTGCTTTATAGACTGAAAATGGATATGAAGAGGGATTTTTTTTAAGAACCTGCCAGTGCGTGTAATGTGTGGAAAGTCCCACAACCCACCAAGAGCCAGTTAATACTGATTTCACCAAGTACAATGCTTAAATTAGAATTCTAAATTAAAACTACCCACGAATTGAACAGTCAATCCTGCAATAAACAGGCTCACAGTCTGTCCCTGTAGATTTCTTGAGTGAGTTCTTGCCTAGAGCTGATAAGAGATTACAGTTTCATAAACACTTTTATGTGCTTTTAAAAGGTTCTTCACAGTGATGCCATAGAAGAACCATTCAGTCAAAGGTTCTTTAAAGATTCATCTCTTTCTTACCTTTTTATAATCTGAAGAACCTTCTTTCGCCACAAAGAACCTTTTGTGAAACAGAACGGTTCTTCAGATGTTAAAGGCTCTAAAATGGAACCATTTAGACAAAAAGGTTCTATGGCATCGTTAAGCACCTTTATTTTTAAGAGTGCAGGCTGGCAGTTTTAATCAGATATACATTTTTGAAGAATCATTCCTCCTGCTGAATCAAAAAAAATCTGCAAGGCATTCCAAAATTTGTAGGCAATATCATCTGACTTGTGACAAACACTGACAAGAACTACAAGCTCAAAAAGTCTTTTGATCCAGCCGGTGTCTGTTTCCACCAGCTCAGCATCAGCCTTCGCATCTGACTGCACAAAAGACAAGTTGACACAAAACCCAGAAGCCAAAGAGCAAGTGCATTTTATCAACTCCCTGACACTGAGTTTTACTGTAAAGAATTATGACTCAGTGATATGGATTTGTTTTCCACCAGTGAGTCAAAAAAAAAAAATTACTGTGCCATGACTAAACTTTCAAAACATCCCTGAAGGACTAAACTCTTAACACATAAGCTGACAAAACAAAGAACTCTACTACCAATGAAAACACAACCTTCTGTTAAACCAGCAGGCTTTCACTTCTGTTTTGTTACTCCATATCAAGTGTCAAATCCAAAGCAGACACCACCTAAATAAAAGCATAAAGTGAGAAACAAAGTGCAGACATTAAAGATTATGGCAAAACTCTACGCCATAAACCTATGGTCCTTAACTAGCTGTAAAGGTGGGTCATTTACTTTGCATGATCACCGTCTTAGTTACGAGACTGTTTTGATCCTTCAAACAATAAAACACTTACATTTTACCAGCACTTCTGCTAAATACAAGAGCAGAACAAGACAATAACAACTGCTGCTAGACAGAAAACAGGCTAATTAACACGGGAATGGGAACTTGCAAAAGCTTGTAAAGAAATGACAGTAACTACACTAAACATTTTTCTAATTCTCTTATGTTTTTGTGCATGCACTCATTAACTGAGAATGAGTTTTTAAATTGCACTGGTTCAAAGGATTCCACTGGATTTAAGCGAACTGCAAAAAGCTAAAGCTATTCAGTAAACAAAAATTATTGTGATGAAAATGCGGAAACGATTCCAGCGATGTGTCATGAGCAAACAAAATCACATACTCAAAATAACTCTACAGCACTAAACGTGCCAAGTCATGCACGGGGTCTAACTGGCCAATAGACCAAACTACAGTTTCCCAGCTTCCACTTTTGCAATTACTCAAAAAAACTGCAGGTCAAGGGGAAGTGAGGCACTATGGTTGAGAGGCATGTGTGGGTTTATTAATAAACCATTTTTCACAAGCCAGAGGCCGCGAGATTGACCTCACATATAGACCAGCGTATGAAGGCCTCCTCTATGCCTTCATGAGCAAAAAAATCTTCAGAGAAACACAGAAGACGACGTGGAAACTACAAATGTAGCAACCTATCTGATCCCTGCAAACACGAGGAGGCGTTATTTTGAAGCACTGAGCAACCTGGTAACAAATTACTCATACAACTGATCAGACGCCAGGCAAAAGAAAAGAGAAAAAGAAAAGAAAAAACAAAACAGATCTCGGTCACCGCGTCAACATTCAGTCAATTCTATCAGAGAAAGAGATAGAGTTGATTAAATCATCTAAATTTACATCGATCAGCACGAAATGAAGGTTACGTGAAAACTGATGCGTCATGACGCGGAAACGATTCGCATTAAATTCAAATGAAATTTGAGTTTAAGAAATACATTACGAACTATAATAAGTAATCAATTAACCCAACTTTTTCATACAAATGATTCTGATAACTCTTAAAATATACTTCCGTCAGGTTAGATCAGTCAAAAACATATGCGCTACAAACACATGCATGTGAACGAAAACAAATAAGACCGGCTAAAAACAACTCAAATCATTAAAGAAATTGTTACCAAAAAAAAAAAAAAAAAGTTATAAGTGACGACATATGGGCGTTGTTGGTTTTTTGTTTTTACAGTTAACGTAACGTTAGCCAGTTAGCACAACGCGTCAACGCGACAGATTATCACAATCAATACACAAGCAAGCTATATTTTGCTCAAGAAACCTAAAATAAATAACATGTTAAGGTGTGTATTTAAAGATAAAATTTCCATGTCAGCAGGCCTGTCTCTCAGTAACCTGCATGACATGTTTACCAAACACTTCCTCCGCCATTAACTGCAGCCGTGACACACTTCTCATAACGAAACACCAGAAATAATGCGAAGCTCAAGAAACATTACCCGTGGAGATCAGAAGCAGCGTGAGAAGCATCGTGACTCGAGCAAAGGCTTCTCTCGAACCGCAGTGTCGTGTTTTTAATCTTGTCTGTGTCGATCGGTGGAGGTGTTGTGCTGCAGTGACTCGCCCGGTCCCGTGATGACGCTTTATGCTGATGAGCTCACTGTCAGCTGACCGCTGCGCATGCGCGCGACCGAGGCGTCTCTCTCTATGTGGGTCGAAACAGTGCAATCAAAGCTCTTATCGTTTGACCTTTGCATTTTTTGTTGTATTTTGGAGTTTTACATAGTTATTGATGTCTTTATGTCTTCCTTTATATATATATATATATATATATATATATATATATATATATATATATATATATATATATATATATATATATATATATATAACCCTAACTATAATAGATATAGAGTTTGAAGTCAAAAGTCCAATTATACAAATATATATATATATATATATATATATATATATATATATATATATATATATATAAACAAATATTTTTTGTTCCTGTTTCAAAAACATAAATTAGAATAATTTTGGCGAATTCTGCCCGTCGACTAATCTTTAAATATAATAGTATTTTCTATAGATTTCTGTGTTAAAAAGTGTAAGTAATCAATTTCATGAATTGTTTTATTCCTTATGATTTTTCATGTTTAAATTTGGCCAAAAAGTCCAGAATAAGTTTTTCTAGTGGTAAATTCATGTTGAAAGAACTAGTCCATATAGCGTCATAACATGCTCTACTAGTGTCACATAAGTTCAATATGTGTTAATAATTATATTTCCATTTGCAAGATAGCCTATTACCATGTTTTTTTTTTTAGACATGCACTCTAGCTGTGCCATGAAATTCCTTGAAAGCATCTTTGAGGACCATTATATATGAATATAATTTCCACTTGAAAATATATCAGAGTACCATGGTGTTATTATATTAATATCTTAATACCTTCCAGCTTTAACTATATTTAAAGTGCACTTAGAACATTTACCCTTTGTGTGCCTTTTTACTTAAAAAAGTTCTTCACAATAATAAGTTCTTCTAAACAATACGTAAGATATGTTTCTTATGTGTATTCTGCTCTTTCTTTCTTCTCATGTACTGAGAAATGATTATGATGACTGTTTTGCATTGCTTGAATAAGGGAAGAAGATAATACCTCAGTGTTATAGAACTGGTTTACATGTGGTTCATTCCTAAATTTAGACTCAAGTTGGTTTCCAACAACAATAATTCTACACTGTAGACTGAGAGTTTAGCTTACTTCATTCCATATTAATGTCTTTTATCTAAAATTGTTCTAACTACAGCTTACAAAACAATGATAATTATAATACTGAAATAAACTGTAAACATGTTACATGACTCAATTCTATATAATGAAGATATCAAATGTAACCTGTCCATTAAAATACAAACTTCTGACATGTTGGTAGATTGAAGATTTAAAAACAATGGTTTTGAATATATTTTTGGACCCCTCTTTAACCTATTTATATAAGCTACTCTATAAGACTATAAGACAAATAAATAATACAAATAAAAACACCTTAAATAGAACCCCTAACTATGTTGATGACCTTAGTCAAGGCCAATATCTCTATAAGACAGAGATGAATAAAACCACTTACAAGAAATGAGATTGGAAAACAAAGCAGGTTTACAATAAAACCCACAAAGCCATGATAACAGACTGAGAGAGAGAAAACAGAACTTTGTATTATTTCAGCATCTTGCTTGATTTGATTTCGAATTGATTAAACACTTTTCATGTGTAAGCTGCTGTGTTTTATCTTTTTTTTCTGGTGACCGTTTATATCATGTTCTCTAAAAGGAAACGTTTAAGCTCTGCATACGATGAACAGCACTTCTCGTGTGACAGTATCCTGAGGATAAATCACTCAAGGTACAGCTTTCCTCTACAACACGCACATTTATTTCATTACTTGTAAGTCATGTTTGTGGAAGTGTATGACTGTCACAGAGTGAGATATACAACTTCATTTTTATGTTATTTATTAATGAGCATGTAATTATTGAATTATTGTCATGTTGATATGAAATATTCCAAAAAATGCTGATCCCGCAAAGGCCATATGTACAGTTCTTTGTGGAAATACACGTCACATAATTAGCTGAAGACAATGCATTCCTCCAAAACTATAAAAAGGATGCTGACATTTACGAGCATGTCTCGTTGCAAAAGTCCATTCACACGATCCAGCAGAAGACGCCAGTCCTGGGGGGGGGGGAAGACAAGTATTTACTTATGGCACATATGATAGCACAACTACCATCATCCTCAACGACAACATCTAACATATTCAAAAATCACACACAAACTCCCACCAAATTGGGAGCTTTGAGCTCAAAAGCATTTGAACACCTTTAGCGCAGATTTAATTGCATATCAAAACAAGTAGCACCCGAAAATAAACAATGCTAGACAATGCTAGAACTAACTTCAGTTTTTACATTTGTGCAATGACTTGAACAGACTTGTGATCATCATTCAGTGATATTTGAACTCAGTCCCCATCAAGTTCACACAGGTGTCCTAACAGAGAGGTGTAGTTCAAAACATTAACTCCAATAAAGTCCCAATACCATCGCATCCAAAATAAAGTTTTGGTTTACATAACATATGTGAGTGTACTGTTCATATTTAATATGTATATATATATCAATACAAACACGTGCATGAATACATTTAAGAAAAATATGTTGTTTATATATATATATATATATATATATATATATAGTGATATATATATATATATATATACATACATATACACACACATGTAAATACATGTAATTATATTCATTATATTATAATGTGTGTGTATTTAAATATACATAATAAATATACACAGTACACTACACACACATATGTGACCCTGGAGCACAAAACCAGTCTTAAGTCGCTGGGGTATATTTGTAGCAATAGCCAAAAATACATTGTATGGGTCAAAATTATAGATTTTTCTTTAATGCCAAAAATCATTAGGATATTAAGTAAAAATCATGTTCCATGAAGACATTTTGTAAATTTCCTGCCGTAAATATATCAAAACTTAATTTCTGATTAGTAATATGCATTGCTAAGAACTTCATTTGGACAACTTTAAAGGCGTTTTTCTCAATATTTGGATTTTTTTTTCTTCACCCTCAGACTCCAGATTTTCAAATAACGTTAGTTGTATCTCAGCCAAATGTTGTCCTATTATCCTAACAAACCATACATCAATGGGAAGCTTATTTATTCAGCTTTCACGATTGATTTTGTGGTCCATGGTCACATATATTATGTGAACAAAACCATTTATTTCGGATGCGACTAATCGCGATGAATCGTTTGACAGCACTGCTTCATTTTGAACATTCTGTCCATCGTTTTATCTTTACTCTCTAAACACATCATCCCTACCCTCAAAGTAAAAACAGGTCAGGAAACAGCATGATTCTCACATCTATCTGGAAGCTTGTGCTCCGCAGCACTGCGCCTGGGAGAGCTCGGGGTCTTTCTTTAAGAGCGTCGGGCGCAGCACGTCGATGTCCCGCTCGAGGTGATCCAGCAGCTCGCTGACGATCTTCGGCGAGGCGTGGAAGTCGACGGAAAAGTATCCGCCGTGCGTGTGGCGAGAGTCGTGTTTGGAGATCTTGTAGGGCAGCCTGCGCTCGCCGAGGCTCTCCAGACTCCTGACCACTGCGCCGCGCTCGAGCAGCGTCTCCACCGTGCGCCGCAGCACCGCCGCGGTCTCCGGCCTCTGCATCGCCTTCAGGATCACACACAGCTCGTACCGCGGCATCTCCGGCGCTGTCTGGACGGAGGGGCCGCCGAGTCACAGGCGCATGTGTGTCTTCTTCGAGGAGATCCCGTGGAGACAGACACACGTGGACTCCGATGCAGTGCTCCACCTACAGCACGGGAGTGTCACACTTTACACCCCATGATGACCTTCGTCAAGTTACAGCCGAACCAAAATGTATTCAGACACCTCCACCATTCCTCACATTATCAGCACAGTTTATTCGCTATAGTTTAGAAAATGGTAATAACTTATGGACTGTGCCAGAACAAATTCATCTTGATAATGTCAGATAACTTTGATAGAAAGGTATGTCATGGATTACAATCAACCAATAATTATTCAGACAACTGTTGGTATGACAATATTTACACAACTATCAATACTTTGCTTGGCCACCCTTAGCAATGCTTAATTTTGTTCAGTCTTTGGTGTGAAAGGTCACATTATCAATTAAAGAAAAACACTTAAGCAAAACACGCTCAGGTCAAAGTGTCTGAATAATTTTTGGTCCCAATTTATTTATTTTTTTATCAGTTTTACCGGTAGTCCACTGTATGAAGATTTCTGGGTATGATATGTAACAGTTTACTTTATTTTGCTATCATCACTTACATAAATTAACTATAGTGTCCTCCTGCACCCACTAGTAAAAAAATTCAAAATTGAATTGGTTTATTGGTTAATTTTTTTGGTTGACTGTATATGATGTGTGACTAAACCTCAAATAATTTTGTTTATATATATATATTACTGTTAAATATGTTTTCATTGCAAAATTAAGATGCAAATGATATTTTCTGAAAGGTATGATGTCCATTTCCAAAACAGTGTTATTTATTTGCTTTCAAATTATAATATATAATTTATATATGTGTTATTTGGATGCAGTTGTAACTGCCCGCACACCTAGCTATTAAACTCACTGGATTATGTAGATATGACTGAGTTATTTAAAATATCAAGCTGACAAGACAAGCACATTGATATAGATTTTTCCTTCTTGAGTGTGAGTTCCTTATTGCACTATAAAGGCCATACAAGCCCGATGTACAATACATGATACAAAACATTAAAAAACATATGAAATCGTATTTAAAAATCTGAAGTTTCAGTAAACTGAAAATCTGAAGATTTTCAGCTGTTTGTTGCATTCGAAACAAATTAAGATAAATGACAGCATAATATATATAGTGAGCTCAATAACATTCATCTGTGTACTTACCAAACAGACAGCAAATAAACAATATTAATATTTATAACTGCGTAACGCGATCGTGTACGTAATGTGACGCACTCACTGTGCGCCATTTCCAGCGACGCCACGTGACGGTGAAATAGCCAATCGCGCTCCTCCTCCACACGAGTGAACGAAGATGGCGCAGGACGGCACGGTGCCCAGCGATCTCTACCAGCATGTGTACTCGTTTCTCGTGGAAAATAAGTTCGCCAAAGCCGCGAAAGAGTTTTTAAAGCAGGCTAAAGTGGTAAGAGCCCTTTTTCGTGTTTATTATAACCCCTCGCTTGCGCGGGAGTAGTAGTGCTGTAACGTGTCTATCGGCGCGCGGAGTCCCGCACGCGCGTGCCACTGACACGCAGTTTGTGTGGAACACGTGTTTAGGAGCTGCTGTATAGGACGTGTTTAAATGCGTTTAATTTCTGCCGGTCTTTGTATCAGTTTGACCTGTGTCATTACAGCTCAGTATTTCTTACACATTTAACGTGTTTTTGTCGGTACAGAGTTAATTATTCATCATGGTTCTTTTAAGATTGCATTTTTTTTTCAACAGCTTGAGTGCTGTCTGTTGTCTTTTATATTAAGAATAACAAAATTATACAACATAAGTTGACAGACAAGAAAATGCCAAGGGAGAAGGAATCAAAGGAAACAGAAATCAAAAATGTCAAAATAACCTGTGTACATGATTCACAGAAGTCTTAGCTTTTGATTCGAAGTGTCTCTTGACTCTAAGAAGATTATAAAGTTCGGCATTCGTTTACAAATTGTACTTTTTATATAGTATTAAAATTTGATTGTGCATGTTTTACCATATTTAAATGATATACTATATAATTTACACTTGTGTCGGTCTCATCTCATTAGAAACCTCAAGACCAAAATGAGGAGCGTCTCATGGACATCTTCAACTTTTGGGTGAAGTATGTACAAGCTGTGTCTTATAATTGTTTGAATAGGAACCGCAGGTCACTCTTGGTCATATATCTGTAGTTTTGCTCTCATTTCCTCTGTTGGCTTGTAATTACCATGATTTGCCTGCTCAAGTCCCCAGAAACCAAAAAGCGCAAAGCAGTCCCCAGCGGCCCTGCGGCGGTCAACGGCCCATCAGCCAAGAAAGCAAAGAAAGATGCGGTGAGTTCAAGTAGTGAGGACTCCAGCAGTGAAGAGGAAGTTGCCGCACCTGCCAAGAAAGTCGTACAAGGTACAGAGCTTTCTTTTTCTTATGCTCAGCTCAGCTGTATTTACTCGATCAGAAATACAGTGACATCAGTATTGTTGAAAAATACTAGGTAACACTGTATTTTAAGGTGTCCTTGTAACACGTTACATGTACTGTTATTATAATAACTATAAAGTATGCATAATTACATGCAAGTCGCACTAAGACAAATCCTAACCATACAGTAAATACATGTAGTTAATATTACTCAGAACTTCAATGTAACAGGAATGCCTTGAAAAAAAAGCCAATAAATATAACTAATATTATTACAATTGAAAATAAGTTAATTTATTTTCATATATTTTAGAAAGTAGTTTGTTCCTGTTGTGGCACAGCTGAATATTCAGCATCATTTCTCCAGTTTGCAGTGTCACATGACCCTTCAGAAATCATTTTATTATACAGATGTGGTGCTCAAGAAACATTTCTTCATGTTGAAAATGTTCTCAAACTCTTGAACACTACCTGAATAGACGTATTCATTTCTTTAAAAAAAATCTTACTGACCTCAAATTTTGGGCAGTTGTGTACGTTTAAACGCTGCATTAAGTATTACACTTAAATATTAATTACTAAGTGTTTAACTTAATGTTATGTGTTTAACAGCGAAAGCTCCTGCTCCAAAGAAGCCAGCAGCTGTAGCTGCTAAAAAGAGCAGCAGCTCGGAAGACTCCGGCGACTCGGAGGACGAAGCCCAGGTTAAAACAGCAGCGAAGGTCAGGAAGCTGCATGCTGTATATGTGAGCGTGGGTGTTATGACGGTGCTAGGAGGCCTCTTCCTGAATCTGGATGTTGTTTGTTTGTTGTGCAGAAGCCTGCAGCTGTGAAAGCTGCTGTTCAGCCTGCAGCAGCAGCCAGGAAGAAAGACACCAGTTCCAGCAGTGAGGAGTCAGACTCTGAGGAGGAGCCGGCCAAAGCTCCAGCAACAGGTGAGCTGAAGCAGGAGGTCAGTAGGGGTGTGGATCGGCACTGGTTTCATGATTCGATTACAATTATCATGTCAGTGATAAAACTCAATTCGATATCACGATTATATCACATTTATTTTGTGCATATTTATTAAATTATATAAGCAGGGTACTTTTTTAAAATTAATATATTTTTAATTATTGTTAAGAATTAAAAGTAAATATAGCTTCAAAACATACAAGCA